>NW_004524690.1:9372652-9391497 GCF_000260255.1 Octodon degus
TAATCCCCTGAGCTAGCTGGCTGGCCCTTTTAAGTTGTTCTTGGCTAATGGCATTTTAAACATTCTGCTAAGAAATAGCTTAAAGAAGACAAGAAATTTTTTTTTACCTCATATTAACAGAAAGTTGTCTCTAGTTGTCAAATGTAGATAAAATTTTATTCTTCAATTTCAAACCTTATTCTCACTTCAGGCATAAACTTTGTTACAAGATTTCATATTATGACACTGAGCATAACAGTTTTATATACTAAGTTACTTTTACTCCTTTAAATTTAAATATTTTTAAAACTTCTAGAATGTTCTTTTTATTTTAATTTATTAGTCCATGTGTATAGTATGTAATATTTAACTTCCTTGTGGAAAGTTATTGCATAAACATAACACATTTTAATTCCTTTTCTGCACTCCCTTCCCCTCCTCCTCCACCCATTTCTTGGTTCCCCTACTTATTTTTTATTGATACATGCTTGCAGTACATAATATTTACATTGCTTGTGTTAAGTTGGTGTGGATAGACAGCATATACATCCCAATTCCTTTTTCCCCCTCTCCTCCCCCATTGTCATCTTCATTAAACTGAAAATGTTGCTTGCATATATGTATTGTCTTCTATACCCTGAAATAGTTCCTTCCTCCTCTTTGAAAAACTTTGTTCTCTTGCCTCATAGAATGACAAAGAAAACAGGAAACCCTCTTGTAATTTTCCTTCTAACTACAAGCCAGTCTTTCTGTTTCCTGTGCTTGTTTTCCTACCTCAGGTCTCAGTCTTCTGCTATCTCTTTGGCCTACCAGCATCCTGTGGCGACCATATTCCCTTTCATGTTCTTGAGTGTCTGAGTGGAATTCCTCACTGGTACGCTGCCTACTCATTCTATTTGAATCAATATCTAGTGTGTTTCTCAAACTGTACATGCCTGTGTCTTCTTGCATCCACTGCTCTCTTTCCATCTTCTCTGTGCATTTCTCCTCTACTCTCAGACTGGTCTTGGTCTACACTGTCTTCCATAGTTCAAGGTGACCTTGAATCGGGTGTGCCTGCCACTGGGCCTTTGCTTTCATTGTTTTCTACCTGAAACCATTTCAAGCACTCAGTCCACTGGTGCCTCTCTCCTATGCTTTGTCAGTCCTTTCTCAGAGAAAAATCTTTTAAGCAAGGTCTTCTCTACTGTACAATTCCGTCATCCCTCTGTGTACCTCTTTCTGCTTTCTTTTGTCCCCAGTGAAGATTTCATAGTTGCTATCAACTAAATAAAATATGTGAAACTTGTTTGCATTTTGTGTGAAATAACTCTAAAAGGATATTTTTGAGGTCATCAGAGAGACTTGAACGCAGACTTGATACTAGATGTGATAAAGAAATTTTTAACTGTTCAAGACACATATAATGTTACAATTATGATGTTTTAAAATTCATTTTCCTTAGCCAGGTGTGGTGGTGCACACCTTAATCCCAGCACTCTAAAAGCTGAAGCAGGAGGGTCACTGTGAGTTTGAGTCCAGCCTGGGCAACATAGTGAGCTCAAGGCCAGCCCAAACAGCACAGCAAGACCGTGTCTCCAAAAGCAAAATAAGTAAATGCATTATCCTTAACAGTGTATGCTGATATTTTAGTAGATAAAATTATAATGACTGGAATTTGTCTTTTAAAATATCCAACAGGTATAGCAAAGAGGTAGAAATAAAACTTGGCTTTGTATCAACAGTTGTTGGAGCTGGTGAGATGGCTCAGTGGTCTAAAGCACCTATGTAGAACAAGCTTAGCAAAGCTCAAGGACCGCGATTCAATCCCCCAGCACCACATGCCAGCCAGCCCCGCCCCCTGGTGGGCTGAGCTGGCCATACACACATGCACAAATAAATAAACCTTAAAAAAAAAAAAAACAACAGTTGTTATTGGCTGGGTCCTAAGTATGCATAGGAATGCCATGCTTTTTCCCCACTTTTGTATATGTTTAATATTATTTACTTATTTTTATTGTGCAGATTTTCACCAAGCCATCCAGGCTGGCCTGGAATACGCTATGTAGCCCAGGCTAGTCTCAAACTCCTAGCAATCCTCCTTTCTTAGCCTCCTTAGTGCTAGGATTATAGGTGTGAACCACCACAATAGCATGTTTGCAATATTTCATAATAAAAATATATTAAGATAAAAATTACGATAAAGAAGGAAATGAGATTCATATTTCTCCCATCGATAAGCATTATGTAATGTTTATAGTCAGCAAAACAATGACAGTTTTTGCAGTACTACCACTGCACAGACGTAAGACTCCATCTTTAAATCATGATCTCAGGCAGTTTATATACAATGCTTCTGCATTTGAAAGGCAGAATGTTATACAAAAAAAATAAATAAATAAAAGAAATACAGGTTTAACAGGTGTCGTGATAGGACAGGACGAGCAGGACATGTTTATCAGCTGTAGGAAAGACTGGGGTGGATCCAATGATAGGCATGCATTCTGTGAACTCTCTTAATAACTTAGTTCTGAGATGAGGTGAGTACACTCTTGAGCACACATCTGTGCAGAGGCCAGGGGTTGGAAGATATCTGACACAGAGAGCATGTGGGCTTCACCATCTTTCTTCCTGTGAGCCAGTGCAAATGCTCCTTTATCTCTTTCATTCAGAAGTTCATTATACAAATGGTCTCATAGTAGCTGACAAGAACCAAACAAGTTTAAATCCTAACAAATGGCTCAAGCCAGAATATGCTGACACTTTTATAATGAAAAAATAATTTATAATAAACTGCATCTAATCTGCAATTATAAATGATAGCTCTGAATGCATATATACAACAAATTATGTTAACTTCCATTCAAATTAAAACTCATCTGACATTTATTTCACATGCTAATGTGCCTAAATTATACTCACAGAGAAGAATGTTTAAAACTATCTAAATTATTTTATTTTGGCTCTGTGGCAGATAGACTTAAAATATGGCTGCCAACAATTCCCACCTCTGGGAAGTCATTCTTTAAATCAAGAGCAGTTTCTGTTTCCTGTCTGCCTGACTGACTCTGGTTGTACTGTGATCTCCCCCCTCTCCCAATTACTAGAGACTGAACCCAGGACCTTTATACTGAGATTTTAAAAAAAAAAAAATTGACACAGGTTCTTGCTAAATCACTAAATTACCTGGGCTGGACATGAATTTATGACCTTCCTGCCTCAGGATTACAGGCACCACTAGGCCCTAACAAGGGAACTCCACAGAAGACTTCTCCATATCCTAGAACTTCTGAACATTGGCTTTAAAAGCAAGAGATACCCTGGTGCCGGCTTCTGTCTCTAAAGCAGAGACACTGGTGAAGAGAAATCCTGGGGGCTGAGATCCAGCATGACTGCTCAGCCAAACTGAACTGCAGCTAAGTGACTTGAAAATCCTAAGCTCAGGGGCGGTAAGGTAAAGTAGACAACCTGCTCAGATGAACTCTGGACCATAAAAAGAAAAAAAAATTGTGGTTTTAGGTCACTAAGTTGGAATTTTATTACTGAACAACTGATAAAGTCTAACTTTTTCGAGGTAACTGACCACCAAACTAAATATATTTGAGTATCTAACATCAAATAACATAAAGTTTATTTCAGAGAAAGTCGTTTTGGAGGGTAACTTTTTATTTTCACAAAATGTTAAGCTCAAAGACAATTTGCAAGAACACGAAGAAGTTCTATAGTTCCTTCATATTTTATTTTTGTGCTTTCTTTTTTATTTGTTTGTTATGCTTTTGAACTACACCAGGATTTCAGGTTGGCCTTGAACTCCCCATCTGGATCACACTGGCCTCAAGCGTGGGGCAATCCTGTTTCAGCCTCCTTAATGCTGGGTTTACAGGCATGCACTGTCACATCTGGCTTCACTGAATATTTCCTAAGAATAAAAGTATTTGTTTAGATAAAAGCAGCATGATTATCAAATTTAACTTTGACAAACTATTATCTGATTCATAATCTATATTTCCAATTGTGTCCATTTCGCAAGTAATAGTCTTTATCGCCAACACCTTTCCTCTGCGTTCAGGATCCAGTCAAATATCATGTGTTGTGCTATGCAGTAATTGTCATGTCTTTTTATTTTCCTTTAATACAGATATGTTTCTGAGCTTTTCTTTGTGTGTCCTGACCTTGATAGCTTTGAAAAAAGTACAAGCCAGTAACTTTATAGGATGTCTCTTAATCTGGTTTGCTGATGTTTCCTTATGATTAGATCAGGTTGTGTGCTTTTGGCAGAACTATACCTATATTGTCCTTGTGCCCTTTGCTGAGAATCACATGAAAGGCACATAATGTCGGCTTGCTCCAGCGTAGCACTATCATTAAACACTTGCTTGAAATGGTAACCTTTCTCAACTAAGTTACTTCCTTCTTTTGTCATTGATGAGTAATCTGTAAAGAAATATTTGGATGTTTTCTTTAATAAACTTTGCTTCAGTTTTTTCATATCTGCTTTCCAAAGAGACATATTGCATAGACATAATGATCACTGTTCTTAAGGCACTTGTTGGAGCAGAATGTCAAGTGGATTCTACGTAAATCAGAGATGTATGGGTTCAGTTTTCTGGAAAACATGTTTACTCAGAAAATAGTGGATAGGGACCGGGGAGATGGCTCAGTAGAATAAGCGTTTGCCTGGAACGCGCAAGGGCCAGAGTTCAATCCCCAGTTCCGCCAAAAAAAAAAAAAAAAAAAAAAAAAAAAAAAAAAAAGAAAGAAAATAGTGGATAATGTAGTTCTCAAAATAAGATTTCAAATTCTGATGAACAAATTGTGTTTGCAAAGAAAGAGCTTAAAAAATTCAAAAATTAAAATAGCAGTCACCCAACCCTACTAAAAAAAGGGTATTTAACGTCTCATTGTATTTTCTAACTTAACAAAAAATGACCATGGAAAGAGTGAAAGGAATGTTAGTGTATGCGGCACATGGGCAGAGATTCGTAGTGTGAAATAAACCTACCACAAAATGAAAAGGCTGTGATAATAAGACTAGAGGAAAGCGCAGATCTCATGTTCGCCTAACCTTTATTGTATGCCTGTGGCCTGTTAAGCACTTTGATAAGGAAGTATATTTATACATAGCAGCCTATTAGTCATCACAACTCTATTTTCTGGTTTAGAAGAAAAAAAAGAAGAAGAAGAAGAAGAAGATTTGTCAGGGGCTCATTCCAAAGAGATGGAAGGGTCTTACCACCTGACCACCTCCTCACTATGTCAAGGGTTGGGGTCTTTTATAGCCAGGGACAGGGCAGTGGGGAAGAGAAGCAGCCAGACACTTCTGCGTTCAGACTCATGTCATCTCTTCCGGAGCACAGGCCTCCCTCTCCCTTTCCTGCAAACCCAGTGGAGAGGAAACTGGATTTTGACCTCCTGGTGCCAGCTCTGCATATTCCTGTCCATGATTTTGGGTTAGGAACGAGGGCCGGGGGAGGCACTTTATACCCTAGACCTGAGGAGCCATAGAGAAACCACTTATCACTAAGGGAAAAAAAAAAAATCTAAGGTTTATAGTTACATTTGTTATGCTACTTAAACACACCCCCCACCCCCTCCTTTATAGTCCTGGCCCCAGTCTTCTTGTTATTCTTTTGTTTTGTGTTTTTGAGACTCAGTGTTGCTATGTAGCCTAGGCTGGCCTCAGACTCACAGTGAGCCTCCTACCTCAGCCTCCGGGGTACTGAAAATACAGACCTGTGCCTCCGTGTCTGGCTCAGGCCCAACTCTTGAGGGCCTAGAGGTGCCACAGTACTTGGCTTGCTAATTCCTTCAGAAGTAGCTGGATTTACACAAACAGAAGCTAGATGCTTGACTTGAAAAAATATCATTTAAGATTGTGAGGTCAAATACAAAAGAAACACCTTAGAAAAACAAAAGTGGGGCTGGGGCTCAGTAGAATAAGCACTTCTCTGGCAAGCATAGCCTGAGTTCAATCCCCAGTTCTGCCAAAAAAAAAAAAAAAGAAAGGCAAATAGCAGAGAACTCCACCTGCTGGAAGGTCTTCGGGCTCTTAGGCAATCAGGCGGAAGAGCTGTGTTCATTTTCTCCACACTTTAGTTTGGGCTAGGGATGCACATGGCCGACCCTGATGCTCATCACTTCCCCCTTGTCTCCCAGAGTCTTTGTTCTTTTCTGAAAGCATTGCCCAGGACACATCTGCAGCCCTGCCCCTTGGGCCTGATGACTTTTCTTGTGTCAGAATGTGTCCCACGTTGGAAGAGAAGTGGTAGAGGCCTGGAGTCACTGTCACAAAGCCCTTCTTACCAACTTTGAACAGTATCAGAGATTTGGAAAGAGTGGTTCTTAGTCTTAGTTTACATAGAGTCCATGGTGTAGTTTGTCACTATTCTGTAGTCACCAGTTAAACATTAGAACTTTGAAAAACTACAAAGCTAAGAAACAGATGTAAAACAAGCAGTAAGAGCAAAGGAAATCAGGTCTGTACAATGAATTTGAGTTCAGAAACAGTGACCAGGTTGACTAAAGGATGCCATTTTTTCTGTGAAATAAGGTCAGTTTTATTAGAACTAGTGTATATGCAGTATCCCCCTTTCTTGTAAAACTACGGAGTTTCCACTTTGGAGAAGGCATGTCATTTACTAATTTGAAGACCAAGAATTACAGTTTAGTAATACCATTAGAATCTCTTAGATACACACACAGGATTATAAGATCTTGAATATAGTGTGTAGGAATTAATGTCTGTTTTACTAAGAACACACATTTTTGTTATAGAAGAAGACTGTCTCTCCACCAAGAGAAGCATGACTCTTACTAGCTAATGAGCATAGCAATACAGAAAGTGATGATTTGGCAACATAATTTAGTTGCTTATATCATATTAAGACAACAATCATGACTATAATACCAGTTCAATAATACATATATATTTTTAAAAAGATATGCCACATCATCATACTTTATACAAGAACTAAAAAGTAAATTTTAAACAGATGCCTAAGCCCTAATTAGCTGAGGTTTAATATTTTAAACATTGGAAACCTTACAAAAACATAAGAAATTATTCTGATAAAAGTAAAACCTCTCTAATTTCTGTTTTAAATTTTAGAGATCAGTCATAAATCTCATTGTTTCCAACATAAAGATTCTCACATTATCTTTGTATATCACTTTTTTTTTGTGTGTGTGTGAAACCAAGGATTGAACTCAGGCCCCTGCGCTTGCCAGGCAAGCATGTATTCTACTGAGCCATCTCCCTGGCCCCCTGTATATCACATTTTGAATTCTTCAATATTTTTCTTTTTTTTTTTTTCCAATATTTTTCTTAGGAAAAACTGTCTTCAGTTACAAATGTACTCAAAACATATACAGATAGGATACATTATCAATTTACAACATAAATAAAACTTTTAGATTATTACAAAATGATTCCATCCAATATATAGTTGACCATTTTTTTAAAAAATGTATTTAGTATAAGGTCTACAGGGTCTCACTACATAGATCAGACTCGTAGTGATTCTCCTGTTACCAGCCTCCCCATCATTGGGATCTTAGGTGTGTACCACCATGCCCAGTCTCAGTTGCCATCTCAGAGGGTCCTGGGAGTGGGGCTGGCACTGCAGGCCAGGGATCCAACCGCAGCCCCTATATCTGCTTAAGCAGGTGCTTTAATCCATTGAATTATCTGGCCAGCCCTATGACTATTTTTTAAAATGATGGTATTATCAGTATTTGTGTTTAATGCTGTCATGTGTAGAAATACGCACTATACATTTACTGAGAAACAAAACAAAACATTAAAGTGTGAAAAACCAAAAATATTTGTTTCTGAACCTTATAAGGCTCATTCATAAAAACAAAGTGATTTTTTAAAAGTACATTTCAAGTACTTAATATAAGCAAGAACTAGATAGGTATACAATAATAGTTTATCTGTTACAGAAAAAAAACAAGCCTTTTTAGCACCTCTTAAAACTATTATATTAGGCCATATAAACAAATCCATTAAAAGACTAGCTAAGTCATAGCTATTAACTCTGCAGGAAAAAGATTCTTTTATGTTAAAATGTTACTATAATATAAAATGAGTTGAGTTTATACAACTTTTTTTAGGGTATCTTAAAGTGATGAGCAAATACAAGCCATAATCATTTTAATCATCTTAAGACTTTATTATATAAAGCTAACTTTTTTAACTTTATGACAAAAATCTTTTTGACAAATATCCTCATTTCCAGAATGTATTTTTCCTCTAAAATAGTTATTTGCAAACTATCCTAATTTGGTAGCTATTCTCAAGACTTTAACCTCAGCTTCTGTTACTGATACACTAACTGTTTTGCTCTGAAAAGTGCAACAGCCATGTTGGCCTTTAATGCACAGCTGTTATCCCAATATTGAACCCAAACATACCTCAGCACTGAGATATCTCAGTTAAGACTTTGGGCAAGACATTAGCAGCCTGCTTGAATGCAGCCTCCTTGTAAAATGCAGGACTGTCAGGAGAATCTGACGGAAAAGGATTTTTGTTTTGTTGCCAGCTATCATGTGTCTGAGAAAGAGGTTTTCAATGAAAGTTGGGAGAGCATGTTGGGGCTCTGACCTGCATGGCTGGAGGGGGCAGACTGTGATTGAGAGGGATCAAGGGGCTCCCCTGCAAAGGCAAGAAGCCAGCTTGAAGGATCAGCCCAGGGATCAAGGGCTGCTTGGTCACTCTGTATCTCAGTTTCACAGCTATGCAACCGTCCTAGCTGAGAAGTGGCTCTGTTCCCATGAAAGAACTGCCTTTGTGGTGGTTCTAGTTATAGGGGCCCTGTACTTCCTCAGAGTCAGGTGATCTTAGGTTTACAACAATAGCTGGAGACTGATCTTCCCTGTAAACCTTTTATCTTGATGTCCTTAATGTTGAAGGTGAAGGAGATGTAAATTTAAGTCACTCCCTGAATGATGAGCATTTCTGTCAGCAAAGCTGAGAAGAGACTTGGCCCAAGATTCCAGGGATACAAAATGAAGGTCAAGGTTTGTTCGGCTTTTGGTTACCTGTTGAGTATCTGTGGGCCCAAGCAAAGATCATGGTTTATAGTAAATTGGCTTTTAAGTCTGTGATTTTCCCAGAAGAAAACATAAACTATGCTTTCCATGACTAACAGGTAGGCCCAGGGTGCTATTTCTCTTACCTATGGTGCTCTTTATGTCATGACTGCATCACTTTCAGGACTGGTTTGTTCCATAATGCTATCAGACTGCTTTCTATTTAGCAAGAGCAGTTTACAAAGACTGGCAGCTTTTACTTGGTTATACTTTTCTTTTTAATGAAGTAATAAAATCTGTTCAGTAGAAGCCAAATTGGATTACAGACATCTCCTATGGCTTATTGTACTCCTGAAGTGGAAGTAATTGAAAAGCTTCTGTTTATTAGGCATTATCTAATAAATTCCAGTTTGAGAGGTCCCTTAGTAAACCCATGAGAAGAAATACTAGTGATGTATTAAGCATTAACTTGGTTCTAAGTAGATGTGGTCCAACCATCTTTCTAATTGGACAAGAGCTAAGTCCATGTCTACCTGGTCATAACTACTGCCACTCTGAAATGGTACAACTAGGAGGCACAGATGTGGCGTGAGTGTTTCCCTTTGCTGTTGGTGGATCTTTCTAAATTTTCTAGGCTCTGCCATTTCAAAGGTCCAGACTATTAAAGTACTTTTTATAGTCTTCTAAGTGTATTCACTTATGGACATCATTATTATGCAAGAAAACCCTCTTGGATGACATGAGAATGTCATTAGAAAAAAATTTGTTGAGGTAAATGTAAATATTTAATTTCAGAAACCCCAGAAAACACTTCAAAGAATTTTAAATAGCATTCTGTTTTAGCACACACAGTCACAACTATAATTTGTGGACAACGTAGAGGTAACTATTAAAAATTAAGTGAATGCACTGGCAGCATATGAAAGTTTGGGGATGTATGAGGTAAAACAATTTGCCAAGAGTGTAATATGTGCAGAAGGAAACCTTTTGAAGTACACATTCAGACTTACTGGGACAGTCTAGACAGGGTGCCATGTTTGGATTCTGGCGGGGGTGGTTTTGTGGAGGTGGATGGGGTGTGTCTGCCCTTGACCTTGATAGCTACATCCTTGGTTAGGAAGCACAAAAGAGCACAGAATCTTCCTGTTTTCCAGAAAAGTTTGTGTTTTCATTTCTTCAACTGTTGGCTATTAGGTCCAAAGCATGAGTAATGTTCTCATTATCCTACTGTCTATAATGAAAAATGGTTTCATTGTACTATTGTCCATGGTGGAAATGTAAGAAAACATCTGAGTGTCGGGTTCAGGCCTGGAAACCCTGACAGAGAAATTAATGAAGACCCGAGAGGTCTCAGGGGCTCCATGTGAACACAAGGAGTGTAAGGGTGTCTGGGGCCCCTCCTGGAATAGAGTCCTGACCTGACTTAAATTCCCAGTTTTACTGAGAAACAAAGCTGCTGTGTTCTGCTGAACACCAGCCCTTAATGTAGACAAAAATGCATGATGACAATTATGCCAAATTCTTCATCAAATTGTTTCCAGGATGTTCCTCCTTGTTTCACCAGCAAAGTTTGCTCTGCCTGAGCTGTCGAACAGCCTATCTTTTTTTTTAGGCGGAACCGGGGACTGAACTCAGGCCCTTGCGCTTGCCAGGGAAGTGCTTATTCTACTGATCCACCTCCCCAGCCCCATGAACATCCTGTCTTCAAGATGTTCCGACTCCTCAGTGTCCACAGTACTTGCTCTCCGAGTCACTGAGCAGAGGTTAACACACGTCCCCAAGTTGGTAACACAGGAATTCCATATCTGAATTATTTATAATTAAGTTAAAATACTAAACAATACTTTGCTAAGTATAAATTCATGGATTCTTCACTTCTTAAAATACATAAATGATAATGTATTTGGGCATACTGATAGGTTATGGCCCTAGTAAGAATTGCTGAATTATTATGGTGGTAGTCTAATATGGCTGAAGCCCTTAAAACAACAGCTTATCTTCCCAATGACCACTTCCTCCTCCTTCCCCACTCCAGCCCTGGTTACAACTTCCTTTGACCTTTCCCACCCACACAAGGGATCCTCCAATCAGCTCCTTATACATCACTAAACCTGACCCTCAAGCTCTGCCCCTGGCAGAAGTCCACAGAATCTCAGGCGTCCTGTCTCAGGTCAGAGGATCCGCCCAGCTCCCTGTCCTCAGTCCTCTCCTTGTATTTACAGTTAATAAAAGCTTTCCCTCCCCCATTTCTGCTTCTCTGCTGCACCGCCACCACTGCTGCCATCGCTGTTGCCTCTGAAACCTATCACATACTAAATGTATTTCATTGATTGCTGATGTCTACATGTATAACACTCTGACATAAGACAAAAATATATTTAACTGTTTAGCAACACAATTCTAGAGGATAATCCTTATACATTTTTTTCACAAAAGGTAAGTTTGAAGAGGTTTATTTACTTAACAAATCTTCAACCTTATGTACAGTTACAATATTTAGTACTGGGAATAGAGCGGAGAGTACTCTTCTAAAGAGATGGTTCCTGTTACAACCTAGGCAGGACAGACATGAGACTGTGTTTGATAAGCAACAGGAATGAGGTCTGTGCAGTTTGCTAAGAGCCACACACACCAGGACTGAGCTCTTAAGAGTGTCTCTTCTGATGCAAATTCTGATTAAGACAGAAAGGAAGGAGACTGGGAGCTGAGTGTGAAGGAGCAGAAAGCACCAGTGGAAGAACAACCCAGGCTTTTGAGACAAAGGGAACATTGCAAAGGCCCTACGACTACTGAAGCATTTTGTTTATAACCAGAACACTGGGAGCCAGACAAGGTGCCCAGCATCAGGGATGGCAGAGGTGAGCAGGTGAGTGAGGAGCTCTTGCTTGAGGGCCACACTCTTGATTCCTGCTGCTCAGAGATTACGCTCATCACCTCAAGAAGGACTTGATGAGTGTTGCTTACACTGATTTTTAGTTTGTTCTTTTCAGCATCAAATTATTGTAGTTTCTGCTGCATCCAAAATTGTTTGACGAATAAGTGCTGAAACTATGCTGATCAGTGTTTTCTGTTCCTGGCCAGAAGGCACTGACCTAGCTGAATGAAACCTCACATATGATGGTTATTTGGTTTGAGAATAAATAGTAGAGTATCATAATACAGACAGGGATTAGATGAGAGGAACAGGGTTCTTAGCAAAGCAATAGACTGAGTGGTTTGTAAGTCAAAGTGAAGCATGGAAATGCTTTAAAAGGGAAACTGGTCTTAAAATTGTTCTTTTGGATATTTTTAATATTCCACAAATTATAAGTGAAAATGAACAAGATAAAAAAAAACTCTATATTCCAAAAGGTTATTTTATAATTCTTACAGGAAGTGGAATTCTATATCATTTTACTTGAGGAAAGCTAGTTGATTTTATTTTTTACTTTAGAACGCATATACAGGGCTGGAGATCGATCAGTAGAATAAGCACCTGCTTGGCAAGCGCAAAGTCCTGAGTTCAATACAGTTAGCTTACATTTGGTGTTCACTTAACTATATGTCGTTTCTAAATTCTAAGTTTTTTTTCTTTTTTTTTTAATTTTATTTTTCATATAGGATCTCACTATTCAGTTGAAACGTGAGATGATCCTCCTGTCTCAGCCTCCCTAGTGCTGGGATTACAGGCATGCACCACCATGCCTGGTTCTGGGACCAGCACGTTGCTTCTGGGGTTCTGGGCCTGGCATAGCAAGCCGTACTGCAGATGGAACTCAGAACTTTGTGCTTGCCAGGTAGGTGCTTATGCTGTTGAGCTATGCCCCCAGTCCTACATTCTGAGTTTTCTACTTTCATTTTTTTTTTTCTACTTTCATATATATTAACTTATCCAAGGTCCGTGGTCAAATGTGTCACTGGTGCAAATAGGGAAATGATGTGTGCGGTGGATTCATAATGTGCTGAACCCCACACATCTGGCAGACTGAGGAGTCAGGACCCAAACCCCTCATTTCGTGTGAAAATTTGCAAGCTTTATATTGTCCCATTAAATGTAGTTATTTCTACATTTTCCTGCATAAATGGTTATAATTATACTCCCCCAAATCTTCTTAGGAGAACTGATGCTACACATACTGTTTTATGTTCCTGAAAACCACTAAGATATCTGAAATGTATGCAGCCGGGAGGGTATTGCAAAAGGGATGTTGGACCTTTATAAGTCATATATCAATTAATATTTAATTGACATAATAACATATTAATAATTAACTTAGTATACCCATTAAAATTAAAGTTTACATTTTGTAAGCACCTTTGTAAAGAAACTAGGGAATCTTTTTTTTTTAATTTATGTATTTGGTACAGGGTGTCACTATGCATCTTGGACTCATAGTGATCCTCCTCTTTTCAGCCTCTCCAGTGCTGGGATTATAGACATGTGCCACCACACCTGGACTCTGTCCCTGTACCCAGGGATGGGGCAGACATGGTATGTGCTGCTGGGGATCAAACCCCAGTCCCTATGCTTGCCTAAGCAGGCACTTAGTCTGCTGGGCTATCTCACCGGCCCTAAGAAATTGGAGAATCTTAAATATGATGCAGCTGGCCCATGTTTTAGAAATGATGATGTTACTCCTATCAAAGTACCTCAAATCTAGGTATTGTTTTCTGGTTTCCTTTGTGTCTTGGTGTGTACTTTAGCCTACTTGGAATGTGAAACATTAAGTGACTTTGAGTCTTTTCCCTGCAATTTAATGAATTATGTGACCCTGAGCAAATTACCAAGCAACTCTGTAACATTATGATAACAGCTATGCCTCCAGGATGTGGTAACAATGGAATAATTAGATAATGGGGTTCTCTACATATGGCCCTTGGTGAAGATGCAGTAAATGAGAGCTATTATTAAGCCCAATAATTATACATAAGGATTGTACTTTTCTATAGGAGTAAATAATACCTACTAGATAAATGTCTCTGTAAAAGCTAAACAAGCCCATGTGTGTTATATATATGAACATATAACATATCCTGAAAATACTGTTCATATGTTATGAGATAGCAATCCCTGCAACTGTGGAATTTACCTTCTGCAAGAGTGGGAGTCACAGAATTTTTTTTTTAAATGTAGCTTTCATTTACGTAATTTTGTTTATTTTTATTTTTATTTATGTTTTTCACTTATGCAATTTTGAATGGATTCCAATACTTAAATAACTTGGTACATGAATGGCATATGTTTTGCTGAGATAAGAACATGAAGTGTAATCCCTTTTTCTTGAGAATGTTACAGAGTACCATATCAGACCCCACATGTTAGTTACTGTCCTCAACTGCTGGTCTCCAAGCACATGATTTTAACACAGTACAAGCTCAAGGGGCCTGGGAGATGGCTCAGTGGAATAAGTGCCTCCCTGGCAAGCACAAGGGCCTGAGTTCAATCCCCGGTTCTGAAAAACAACAAAAACAAAAACAAAAAAAACAGTACAAGCTCAAGCTATGGCAGTACACACTGCTGGCTCACACACTGTTCTCAACACTTGCACACTCACCAGCTTCCAGAACCCTCCACATTGTTAAATAGTGTGCTGGGTTGACCAGAGTGTCTCACCTAAGAACATTTTGTAGGAAAGTATACCTCACACTTAGTCATCATACTTTACCTCCACTAAGGCCTCCTTTCACCATAATTGAAAGCTAAACTTTAATAATTGCTCTTTACATAAAACTGGAATTCACTATGTGATTTATGCATCCACCACCCATAGAGTGTATTCCTTATGAGTTTTATTCTTGTTAATTTCCACTTCTTTGAGCATTGAAAATAAAAGATTTTTTGGCAATAAATTATGATTAGTGAAATCACATCTAATCATATCCCTATTTTAACCATACAGAACACTTTTTAAAAAGAAAATTTGAATTAATGTAAAAAATGATCAACATGCTATGGAGAGGAGCATAATTGAATAAGCTTCGTATAGGTCTTGAAGGAGTGGAGTGCCATCAGTTAAAAAGGTCAAAGGGTTGTGATAATTGGCCTTGTTAGGAAAGTGATATTTGGTTTGAGACATGAAAGGAAATGTCCCTAAGGCTACATAAAATAACTACTTAAAGCATGCCTGCAGCCCTGACATGGGAGGTAGGAGATGTATTCACAGCAGGAAAGTGTGGAGATTCACAGAAGATCATGTAAGACATTATAGGAACATCAAATATTTATTCTGAATGTTATGTTCCTGTACTTCTATTTTGTACACAATTATTCCTGTGCTCTCATGGATTCCACATTCATGGATACAATCTGCATAGATCAAAAATACTGTACCTATACTGACAAGGTATTGATATTTTTCTTTGCCATAAATCTATAAATAACGAAGTACATCAACTGGCAAGGCGTATTCCCAGGATTCAGGAGGCTGAGGAAGGAGAATCACCTTCAAGGCCAGCCTGGGCCACATAGTGAATTCAAGGCCAGCCCAGCTGGCCTATTGAGATTCTATGTAGTACATATAGTTTTTACCTAGTATACACATTGTGTTAGTTATTATCAAAGATGCTTCAAAGTATTAGGGAGAATGCCACATAGGTTATGTGTAAATATAGGGAACTTCCACTTCCTTTGATCACTCCAGAACCAACCAATCTCTCTTGTGTACCAAAGAACAGCTAGGTTCTGATCCAGAGATCAGCAAATTTTCCCTATATGGGGCCAGATACTAAATATAGACTTCACTGTATTTATGATCTCTGTTGCAGTTATTCAACTCAACTCTAGTAATATGAAAGCTATTGGCTGAATAAATAAGTGAGCATTGTTGTATTCAAACCAAACTTTATAAGGGCCATGGAGATGGCTCAGTAGAATAAGCGCTTCCCTGGCAAGCGTAAGGGCCCGAGTTCAATCCCTGGTTCTGCAAAAAAACCAAAAAACTTTATTTTATAAGAAGAGGTAATAGGCTACATTTTGCTCATCAGCCATAGGTTGCCAACCCCTGTGTGACAGTCAGCTTTCCTACTGTTGGGACGTAAAACCCAACACCTACAATTTAAAGCAGGAAAGGATTAGTGGTTGCAATCCATTTTGTATCAACGTCACACCCAAATATGTCTCTGTAGGCCATACTTAATCCATACGTAAAGGCAACAGCAAGTTTATAACTTCACATAATAAGACAACTATCCCATGTACAATGGGAAACACAGTAACCTCTTCTCCAAAGTCTCAACTTTTCCAGCATTTTTCAAAGTCCAAATCCATGTGTCTTCTACAGACTAATGGGTCAGTAAGCTGTAGACCTTTATAATTTTTTTCTGAACCTAAATTGCCAGTTTATTACACTATTTTATTTTCAAAAAGGTAAAAAATTAACAATAATGTATGTATAAAAGAAATGCATGTTGGGCTGGGGAGAAGCTCAGCAGTATGAGCACCTGCCTGGCAAGTGTAAAGTCCTAAGTTCTATCCCTGGTACCAAAACTGGGCATGGTGGTGCACATCTGTGATCTCAGCTATGGGGAAGCTGAGACAGGAGCATCACTATGAGTCTCACATGCATAGTGAGAACCTTTATCAACTAATTAATTAGTAAAAATCCATATTTTTATGTAATGAATATAGTTGTTAAATTCGAATTATTTCTTTTGTGCTGATCCAAAGAGATACACACTTTTGAAAGATTTTGCATGTCCAAAGATTTCTAGTCATACTTGCTGTGGTAGATTACATATTGTATTAGGGTACAGGAAATCTAAATTCATGCTTTAATATTCACTTACCATATAATTATAATTTATAATTAAGAATAAATAAATATGGCAACATTAAATCTATTTCTAACGTGTAATGCCACATTTCCTTTTCCATACCTTTGAAATTAAGATAATTTTCAGTTCTGATTCTTGAACTTTTTCTAAAGAAAATCCCATGAAGACCTGTATTTTGTTTCATTGTTCTGTTGACCCTAATTATTTTGTTGTTGATGCTATTATTCTGTACCACACATATTATAATGCTATTCATGATTTTATTGCATCACTAATGAAATGTGCTTATTTATTAATATATATGTATGAAATTTAAATTGTACATGTTAAGCTGCATTCTGTGTACAATGTAGATTAAACTATATAACTCAAATACCTGAAAAAAACCTTCAAATTTTTTTCCTTTTTTTTTGTATTCAGGGTGTACAGGATGTACAGGGTGTACTAGGTCTCACTGCATAGATCGGACTCATAGTGATCCTCCTGTTTTCAGTCTCCCAAGTGCTGGGATTACAGGTATGCACAACCACGCCCATTCTCAATAGCCTTCTCAGTGCGACCCAGGAGTGGGGCCTTCAGGGCAGGCCTGGGGATCAATTCCTGGCCACTGCCTCTACCTCAGCTATTTGGCTGGCCCTCAAAAACTTTCAATTAAAATTGAATCACAGTGGCATTATTCTTGGTACTTTCTGTCTTTTCTTTTTCTTCATTGATGTTACTGATGCTTAATTTTTCTGGGTTTTTTTTTTTTGGAACTGGGAATTGAACTCAGGCCCTTGCGCTTGCCAGGGAAGTGCTTATTCCACTGAACCATCTCCCCGGCCCCTTTCTGGTTATCATCTATCTCCTGATGATTCCAAGATTTACATGAAAAGCTCTTGTTTTATTACAAACTCTAATATTGTCCTTTGAGACTTTTTTATTAATACAAATGTAGCAATGGAGTTTCATATGACTTTTCTCTCTGTGCCATCAGCATGCCTTAGTCATGTCCAGACACCCCCTCAGCACACCCACACTTCCTAACCCCTAAATGCCAGGCTGCTACTTTAAGGTGAGCTATTGTATATCTGTTTCTACATGTGAGAGAGAATATATGGCACTTTTCTTTCTATGTCTATGTTAACCTAGTGCATACATAAAGAATTTAATAAAAAATAGTGAAAGAGAAACATTCAAAATCATCAAAGATGACAACAAATTTCTGTATTCTACATTAAATCCATTTCTCCTGCAGTCCTCAACCTTTGTCGTCTTCTCTGTCCAGAAGCTGGTCACTTATCCTCTGCTCCTTCTTTTGACTTAAAATAAGTCAAACATTTCCAGAAATATCATTGGCTGCAATAGTCTGTTAATATCCACGTCCTGAAATCTCTCTGCTGCCAACTTGTAAAGTCAGGAATCTCACTGTTTAATTGCCATGGCAGCTTCACAGCTGATCTTCCTTTCACTTCTAAGTAGAATTTATCTATTCCCAACATTAAAAGATCCTTCAAATCCCAAATCATGTTTGACCCTGCTCAAATGCACTCCGTGATTCTCCAGCACAGTTATATTTAAAGCTTGCATATTACTAGAAATTAAATAGGCTGATTATGATTTTCATATTTTTGCACTTGATATTAGCATAGCCTTTAGTTTCTTCCACTCTAAAGAGCACATAAATAGTTACATAGGAGAAATAAGTACAGCTACTGTACAACCCATTAATAGTCAGCTACAGATTTAATATACTGATCACTAGCACACACACATCTAGAAGATGAAAACAATAATCAACTTTTTTTTAAGATTTACAATTTCTGAATTTAGTTGAACTTACAACACCACATTTCTAAGAAAAATGAACCTTTTGCTAGCCCAGGTCCGGTGAGTGTGTGGAGAGCTTCCTGCTACCCTGTGTGGGCAGGACCAGTCCCAGCCCAGCCGCAGCGTGGGCCGGACTCTCTCCCACCCCCTCGGGCCACCCGCCACCACTCCGCCCTACGTCCCCACCCCTCCCACACAGTAGGAATTTCTGCCCACTTCCGGGAACCCCCAGACCCAGTCCTAGCCCAGGTCCGGTGAGTGTGTGGAGAGCTTCCTGCTACCCTGCGCCGCGG
>NW_004524690.1:9398118-9399962 GCF_000260255.1 Octodon degus
TAATCTCAGAATTCTGGTTAGCTGAGGCAAGAGGATTCCAAGTTTGAGCCTAGCCCGAGAAATGTAATTATTTAGTGAAACCCTGTCTCATAAAAAGGGGGGTTGTGGTTTGGAAATGTAGCTCAGTTCAAAAGCCCTGAGTGCAACCTTTATTACCTTAAAGAAAAACTTAGATTTAGTTCAAATTATAATGCTTCCCAAGTTTTTCAAGGAAAAGTGAGCTCTCATCTTCCCATGCAGAAGAGATTTGTGTCTCAACTGTCAGTGGCTCTTATCCTTGGCCTCTCGGCTCACAGTATTACAAGCAAAGACCTTGTCTTCCGTAAGTTCACCGTGCCTAGTGCAGAAAGATGAGAGAACTACCCTCAAGCTCTGTTAGCCTCATTGCCATTTTAAAGTCTAGGCAGTTTTTCCTGAATACAGCAGCAAAGACCCAAGTGGTTGGACTTTGCCAAGTGAGGGAAGAGGGGTGAACATGATTGCAGACTGAGTATCCCTGATTTGAAACATTTGGCACCAGAAGTGTTTTGCATTTCACAGTTTTTTAAATTTTGGAATATTTGCATATACTTAACAAGGCATCTTGGGGATGAGACTTAAGTCCAAACAAAACAATCTGTATCATATACCTTCTGTTCTCCACCACATGCACAGAGCCTAAAGCTAATGTGTTTGATGGTTTTTAGCATGTCTGCTATGATGGTTTTTAGCATGTCTACATGTTGCACCCTGCCCCATGAGATCAGGCTGGAATTTTCCACCTGTGCTATTTTGGCACTCAAAATGTTTCAGAGTTTGGAGTGCATCAGAATTCGGATTTTCAGATTAGGGATGCTTAATGTATATAAGTAATTCATAGAACAAAAGAAAGAGAATATTCTATTGATTACAGTAGAAAATCCCTGGTGAGAGGTTATTGGCTGTTTCTGGTTCAGTTTTACCATTTGCATGGAGTTGGGCTTTGGTTTGTTGGCAGAGGAATGTGCATAAGTGCTTCCTAATTAATTTATAACAGCATTTAGATGGAATTACATGCGATGTATTAATTATTGTAAACGTCCTACTAAACTGTATTGAAACTGTTTCATCACTCTTCTTTTTTCCTCATTAAAATGAATAAAATTTAAACAATAGACAGAATAACAACCCAAACCCCCTTGACATGGTTTCAAATATGCTTTTCTCTGACTTCTCTTTTCATGTAATTCCAAAGCTATTTTGAAATTCCATGGTTTGATTGAAAATTTAATGAGAAATTAGTTTGTTAATAACTAATAAATAAGAGAATAACCGTTTTAATTGATCAGAATCTTTTGTACATAGTCATGATACAAACAAGGTAATGAATAAATATGCTTCACAGTATAAAATTTATTTCCAAACCACTAACTTTGTTCAACTCTGGCAAATGTAACATTTTGTTTGTGCATATGAGTTTTATTAGTATTTTTCATTAAATATATGAAGGTGATTTTTTGAGGTGAGTGCAGTTTTTTAGATAAAGTCTTATTACACATTTCACACTGACCTTGAGACCCAGTCTGGTCTCTAGCTCACAGTGATGCTCCTGCTTCAGCCTCCTGAATATTGGGGTTACAGGTGTGAGCTACCACCGTGTCCTGCAAGTTAGAATTACAACTTGGATTTCAGGGATTCTACTCAATTCCAGATTCTGAGATCCAGTAAATCAGTATAATAGTAAATCAATATTTGCCTCAAAGTTACTTTTCCTCATGTCTTTCATATCTTATTTGTGCACTGAAGTATCCAATGCTGTAATCTATTTAATATCAGACACTTAACTGCTCATTTTCACAGCTGGCTTTATTTAACCTATATGTGTG
>NW_004524690.1:9400062-9402486 GCF_000260255.1 Octodon degus
ATTTGATTTGAAACAGTCTCATTGCTATCTCTTTATCAATAAAACTTTGAAAGAAAAAGAAAGAAAAATGAACCTTTTGCACAAGAAATTTGAATAAAATCATATTAAGATACACAAAAATGAAATTGTCCAAAACTTTTTGTAAAGATAAAAATCATTAAGGCATATACATAAAAATAAATTAGCTATGGAAGGAAAAAATTAAATAGCATTTTATTCCACATTAGAAAGAAAAAAAAAGACCAAGTGTGTAAGAAACTGACTAATTAAAGGACTGAAAGAAAGAAAACAATCTGTCTTCTCTGAATTTTATACTTAGCAAATATAACTTTGAAAACTAAGAGTAAAATATTTTCCAGTTATACAAATTTGAAATATTCTAATACCTCCAGCTGTAGCATATAGGAAATAACCAAGAGCATAATTCAAAAGGCAAGAGAAGTTGCAGTATGCTTCTGGATGAACAATAAAGAGCTCTCAAAATGATAATTATGCAGAACTATATAAAATATATTAGATGAACCTCATTTTTAAAAAAAACTTTATATTAAAATTACATAACCCTAAAATACAAAGGCACATGGTAAAAACTCCAATTCCTAAAGGAAGCACAAAAGAATTAGACTATAATTTCAAAAGGGACAGAAAAGAATTAGACCAAAAAAAGAATAAAGCAAGCAGAGCAAACATTAAGTCCTACAGTTCCATATGCAGGATATGGGGCATGAGCTGGTAAGATATGAGTTCCAAAGAGCTTGAGCAGCTCTAGTCCTGTGCTTTTGCTGGTTGCAGCTCACACAACATTTCCCTTGAGCTGGCACTGCTCTTAGGCTGTAGCTTTACTTAGCAAATGTTCCTGGGATCATCTTCACACTTTTCTGGGTTCTCCACTATACATTTGTCTTTCTTTCTTTAGCATCATGCTCTTCTCTCTCAGCAGCTCTTTGCCTGGCCTTACAGCCCTTATGTTGAAATTTGGGTGGAAGCTTTCTGACCCCACAACTCTGGTATTATGTATGTCTATAAAACAAGCATCATGTAGATGATGTCAAGATTTGCTATCAGTGAAAGCAATAACTGGGACTCCTACAACAATGAGTGCAGTAGCCTCTGAGAACCTGGATGGCTAAGCATGGTGAATGATTCCCAGATCTCCCAGATTTAGTGTTCACTAGAGGTGATTTAACCAACTAGGCTCACAGTGGCTCCTTGCAGAATCAGCGCTGGGCGATTGTGGAATGGCTGTCTGCATACTGGCAAGTTGGCTGGCACTTGAAGGCTAGAGCTCACTGCAGAGTGTGATGCAAGTCTCTTATCAGAGAGCCAAAGTGACTGTATTGGAAGGCTGCACTGGAATCCTGAAGGAACAGGAGAAGCCTGACCAAATGTGAAGGTGAAGACCAGAGCTCCTCTGGAGAAACAAAAATGGAAAATTTCTTTCTTTCCCTTTTTATTCTAGTCAGGTTAAAAGTCTACTGGTTGGCACCACCCATACCCAGGTTGCATCTTCCTTCCGTGGTTTGTGCCTTACATGTTAATCATTCACAGAAATACCCAGAACTATTCTCTAACCAACTAGGCAGTTTTAAATCCATTAAAGTTGACACCACAATTGTGTTTGCTGCCGTCGCTGTCTAATGCCAGCGCCGCCTCGCGCTCGCTGAGCTCCAGACAAAGGAGAAGAGGGTGAGGAGGTCCCAGTACCATGGCTCGTACCAAGCAAACTGCCCGTAAATCCACCAGTGGGAAAGCGCCCAGGAAACAACTGGCTACAAAAGCCGCCTGTAAGAGTGCGCCCTCTACTGGAGGGGTGAATAAACCTCCTCGTTACAGGCCTGGGACTGTGGCTCTCCATGAAATTAGATGTTATCAGAAGTCCACCGAACTTCTGATTCGCAAACTTCCTTTCCACTGTCTGGTTCGAGAAATTGCTCAGGACTTCAAAACAGATCTGCGCTTCCAGAGCGCAGCTATTGGTGCTTTGCAGGAGGCAAGTGAGGCCTATCTGGTTGGCCTGTTTGAAGATACCAGCTTGTGTGCTATCCACACCAAACGTGTAACAAGTATGCCAAAAGGTATCCAACTAGCACGCCGCATATGTGGAGAACATGCTTGAGAGTCCACTATGGTGGGAAACATTTCATTCTCAAATTTTTTTTCCTCTTCTTCCTGTTATTGGTAGTTTTGAATGTTAGGTTTTTTTGTTTTTTGTTTTTTGTTTTTTTTTTCCGTGGGGTCAAAAGGTACCTAAGTACGTGATTGTGAGTAAAAAATAGGGGACAGAAATCAGGTATTGGTAGTTTTTCCATTTTCATTTGTGTGTGAATTTTTATCTTCATGCGGGATGTAAAGCATTAATGCAAGTCAAAAATGTTTCAGTGAACAAGTTTAAGCACTTCGACTTTATAACAATTATAAATAAAA
>NW_004524690.1:9402586-9404712 GCF_000260255.1 Octodon degus
GTTGGTCTTTGTTTACTAAAATTTTAAAAATTATGGAAATGGGTAGAGCATTTAGATTCTAATATTATCTTTCCTTTTTCTGAAACAGGGTCTCAGTCGCTCAGAGTGGCCTCGAACCTACTGTGGAACCCACGCTGCCCTTGAATTCACAGTGCTACTCCTGCCTCAGCCTCCTGAGTCTGAGGATTACAGGTGTAGACCATCATGCCCAGCCCCATTTATATTTTCTTTTTTTTTTCCCATTTATATTTTCAACTCACATATTTACTTTAGGTCTACTGCATTTGTTCATAGCAGCACAACAAGCCTCCTCAGTGCTGGGATTACATGCCTGGCTGACATTTTTATTTTTGATTAGGAGCAAATGATATAAAAGCATGCTGTCACGGTAGCCTGCATAAAGGCAAAAAGGCACCATCTTCCCACTGTGAAGTAGCAGTGTCAAGACTGGCACTGCTGTAACAGAACAAGAAGAGAAAACGTGACAAGTTTGTTTAATGTAAGTCTCACATGACATGGGAAACTTGAGAAATGGAGACTGAATGCTCGGCCAAATAGCTCAGTGAATTAAAGTGCCTGAAAGCAGGTGCAAGGGCCAGGAGTTTGGTTCCCAGACCTGCCATACCGGCCCTGCCCCTGTGGCGCACTGAGACGGCAATTGAGGCTGGGCCTGGTGGCGCACTCCTGTAATCCCAGCCCTTGTGAGGCTGTAAACAGGTAGATCACTATGAGTCTGATCTAGTAGTGAGACCCTATAGACCCTTCCCCAAAATACCAAAAGAAAGAAAGAAAAGGAGACTGAAATTCTAGGGACAGACTGTAGTCTCCTGGGCAGAGGGTAACTGCAGGCTGCCTGCACAAACTGGCAGTAATGAGCAGATGAGCACTAACCGGGCTTCTGAGTATTGCCTTGATCCCTCTGGAGTGAGCATCTTCCAACATACTTCCTAGGAGATAGGTCAGAGAGTTCCTTCATGGCCTGTTTCAGGAGAGGAAACCAGGGGTAAGTCAGAAAATGACCTTCATGTTACGATGGTTATCTTAATTTTATTCTGGTAAAATTGTATGCTACAGTGCCATGTGTCAGGTAGCAGGTTTTACTCCAATCATGTAGAACTTAAAGCCATACTGATGCTTCAGAATAAGATTTTAGATTTATTATTGTTTTCATGACCAATGAAACCCACAAATGAACTTTTGCTGTGCACAAATACAGGAAACAGAAAATTGAAAGCTATGAAGATTTCCTAAGCTGAATTTCAAGCCCTTGTTAAGAATCCATGTCAGTATGCTGCTCTGCAACATGACTGGAGGCCAAGCAGGTTCAGGGTCTTTGGTGCCTTTCATCAGCATTCTCCTGAGTCTCATCACTGCTGAAGTCTGGAGCATAATCCTGCTGCTCTTGGATGACCCAGAGCATAGCTTGCCAGGACTGCCGCTTATCTCAAAACATTTTACTCTTTACATACAGTCTATGTTAGCTCATAAACTATTGTGCTTCCCTTAATTTTGCAGAACTGTTATATTTCCTACCTGACTTAAAATACTGAAACTTTTAAATATACTATTTTGAACCTGAGAAAAAAATGAGATATCAAATAATTTAAATTTTTGATCCACTTGGACTGGAGCTTTATATGGATAGATACAAATAGATATGGATCTAGATTTAGCCTTCCACCTGTTGAAAGCTAGTTTTTCCAGCACCATTTATTAAAAAGGCTATCTTTTTTTCAGTTAACATGTTTGGCCCATTTGTCAAAGATAAGATGGCTGAGCATCTTTGTAGTTATATCAGCATCTTCTAAACTGTTCCATTGATCCTTGGGTCTTTTTCTGTACCATGTTGATTTTTATCACAGTAGCTTTATAATATAATTTCAGGTCAGAGATTATAATACTTCCTACATTTGTTTCAGAGGATTGCTTATGATATTCTGGGTCTCTTCCGGTTCTAAAGCTAACTCTGTGAGGTATACTAATGGTATTTTAATTGAGATTGCATTGAATCAATAAATCTTCTGGAGGAAAATGTAGGTAGAAATCTTTTTGTGTGTGTGTGTGTGTGTGTGTGCACACATTTTCATTTATTTTGGTCATTTTGAGGTTTTATATCTTTTTTTTTT
>NW_004524690.1:9404812-9408026 GCF_000260255.1 Octodon degus
GATTGTGAGTAAAAAATAGGGGACAGAAATCAGGTATTGGTAGTTTTTCCATTTTCATTTGTGTGTGAATTTTTATCTTCATGCGGGATGTAAAGCATTAATGCAAGTCAAAAATGTTTCAGTGAACAAGTTTAAGCACTTCGACTTTATAACAATTATAAATAAAAATCTGTTAAATTTTTCTGAAAAACGCCAGCATTTGGATTTTTTTTAAAACAAGTAAATTTCTTATTGACAGAAAAAAAAATAGTTTATTGTGTTGACACCACAATAAACTATACACCAATAACTTAGTTGCCTAGGAATTACTTCTTGAGGAAGAATCTCAGTGTCTCTTTCTTCACATAAATGGTTGAACTGTTCGCACTTGTGAGCCTACCATGAGTGGGATCCCAGTTTGTAACATACCCTCAAAGTGTGCGTTTCTTTTTCTTCTTTTTCTGGTTTTTCATCTTCTAATTCTCCTTTTTCTTCTTCTTCTGCTTCTCCACCTTCTCCTTCTCCTTCTCCTCTTTCTCCTCCTCCTCATTTTCCTCCTCCTCCTCCTTAAACTTTTTGTTTTGGGGGGGGCAAAAGGGGGAAAAAAGAACCCAACAAGGAATTTAGGCTGTTCTTGAAGTCCTTGTGTAGCCCAGTCTAGCCTTGAACTGACAGTGATCTTTTCTGCCTCACTTTCTAGAGTTCTGAGATTAGAGAAAAGCATCATAATGCCTGGATGGACATCTTTCTTCTTGTCTCTTTACAAAGAACTTGTTTTTGTTGTTGTTTGCTTGCTTGCTTTGTTGTTGCTGCTGCTTTGTTTTTCTTATTTTGTTTTGTTTTACTTTTTCTTTTTTTAGCTGGCTAATCTTTTTAGCAGCCATGCCTCCTTTGGCCCTAAGTTTATACATAGTTCTTTCTGGGTAATGTTTAAGTTTTATTGGAGGAATTTTTTCCCCACTCTTTTTGCTTTTTTTGTTTGTTTGTTTTCTTCCAGTTTTCACTATAAATTTGACTAAAAGCAGTCAGCTATGTCTCTACATACTATGGTAGGAGTATTGGGCTGTGTTATTCAAAACTTATTCAAACTAAAATTTCCTCTGCCAGATTAATTAGTTCACTATCTTTAATCTCATTACCCCCAAAGTATCGGACATCAGCAAAATATAGATAATTTTTTGCCAGAATGTAACACAGCCGGACTGTTGTCCAACTGCTAATGAAACTCCTTGGTCCCATCTAATATCTCCCAAGCCTGGCCTTTATTGTCTACATTCCTGTCAAGTATTCTGATCTTCTGAGCTCTTATCAGAATCACACATCAGACTCCACTTATAGCATTCTGAACTTTCTCCTTGCCAATGTACTAGTTCTGAAGGCTTCTAAACCATACGGGCAGGCAGATACAGTCATTACTTCTTTGGTACCCATTTCCTGCATTGGTCAGCCTTCCCATTGCTAAGATGTAATACCCACACATACAATTTAAAGAGGAGAGTTTAATTTGTTTTGCAGTTTGAGAGAATTCTGTCTGTGGTCATCTGGCTCCAAGTAAGGGCCATCATGGCAGAAAGGCATGCTCAAGAAAGATGTGTAGTACATGGCAGCCAGGACTCAGAGTGGAATGAGAGAAGGACCAAGACCATGCCTCCCTACCACTTGGGCATATCCACAAGTATTCTTTACTAACATTAGGTTTTTCTTAATACAGTGTAATTCACATACCAAGACCAAAAGTAGCACCTTGTTTTGACCTCACTGAGAAATAGGAGTATATTTTCAACATTTTCTTCTAAAATGTATCATTTTATTTTCATTTGGGTCTGTGACACAAATGTCGAGGTTGTTTTATGCATATATTTAAACATATTTCTTATCTAATGGTGTAGTGCTATTGATTAAAATTATTTTCTTTTCCTTTTGCATTGAAATTTTTATCAAAAGTGAACTGAGTGCGTGTGTGTGTGTGTGTGTGTGTGTGTGTGTATTGGATTTTATATTCCATTCATGTAGCTGTCTGTTGACACACAAATATACTGCTGTCTTTATTACTGTATGTTTTTATAATAAATCTTTTTATCAAGTAACCTAAATCATTTAAAGTTGTAATTATTCAAAACTGTTTTAGCTATTTTGTATCCTTAATATTTGTATGTATTCTTTGGGAGCAACTTGTTAATTTCTATAAAGAAGCCTTTCAAGATACTGATCCATATTGCATTGCATCTATGGGCTAATTTTAAGAGAATTTACTCTTTAACAAAGATTTCTTAAAGAGTAACATAGAAATGCAAACCATAAAATAAATTGATAAATTTCACTTCAGTATAATTCAAAAAGCACAATATTAAAAAAATCAAACCAAAACCGAAGAAAAAATATGTGCAAAAAAAAATCTAATGAAAGACTTGTATCTAGAATGCATAAAATACTTTTATAACTCAATAATAAAATAACAGTCAACATAATTAAATTATGTTGCAATTCACAAGTGAATGTATATGAGAGGCAAAAGTACATGAAACATGATTAACATCATTAGCTATTGGGAAAATGCAAATTAGTAAGTGCAATGAGCTATCTCTATACATGGCCAATGCAACAGATGAGCTTAAAAAGACTGACATTAACCTTTCTTAAGGGCCAGGAGAAACTGGAATTTTCACAAATTACCGATTAGGATGTAAAATGAAAACTGGGCTGTTCTTAAAAAGCTACGAAGATTTCACAGAAGACCCAACACACCCACTCAAACAACTGAAAGCAAATTCTGTTCACACAAAGATTCTCTGGAATGACTGAAGCCACTTTCTTCAGAATCACAGACCTAAACTGGAGACAACTCTACTGCCCATTTATTGGTGAATGGATAACAAATGATGACATGTATATCCAATGTAATACTTCTGTGCATACAAAAAAGATACATTACTAATACACAGAGAAGCTTAAATGAATCTCAAAAGCATGTGCTAAGTAAAAGAAGCCATATACACAAAGATATACTATATTCCATTGAAGTAAACTGTATTCTCGAAAAGGCAAATCTATAGGGATGGTGAACAGCAAGACATGCTAACAGTAGCACTAGCAGGAGGATTATGTGAAAAAGGGGTATGAGGCCATTTAAGGGTTAATTAAACTGTTCTACATTGTGGCTCTTAATGTTAAGTGCTGTTTACATTTGTGAAAACTCAACTGAATTGTAATAGTATGGATGGAGGCTTGGACCAGT
>NW_004524690.1:9413271-9414603 GCF_000260255.1 Octodon degus
TTCTTCTTAGTGGTTAATTGCTGTACAAGATGCGGACTTGTGATCCTATTTACAAACACCATTAGAACAAATCATTCTATTCATTAAGAGAATGCAACTAAATCTTAAAGACATAGAGATAGCTAGAAAGTTCATAAACAAAAACCAAATCTCATGGGAAATACTTCAAAGAATCAACAACTAAAATCTCTTCTTTTTAAGGTTTTGCATTTCAAAACAAATCTCCAACAGAGTAAGAAGAAAACACACAAACTGGGAAAAATTTATAGCCAACTGTCTCTCTGACAAAGGCCTTCTATTTAGAACATATAAATAATTTTTAAAAGGTCAGGCCCCCCAAAATGCAAAGATCCAATCCAAAAATGGGCACCTGAGATGAATATATACTTCTCAGGGGAAGAAATACAAATGGCAAGTAAACTGATGAAAAAATGTTCAACATCATTGGTCATTCAAGAAATGTAAACTGGAAAAAAAAAAAGAAAGAAATGTAAACTGGAACAACACTGAGATTCCATCTCATCCCAGAAAGGATGGGAAACATCAAGATGTCAGCTAAATGCTGGAGAGGCTGTGGAGAAAAAAGAACCCTTCTGTACTGTTGGTGGGCATGCAGACTGGTACAACCACTATGAAAATCAGTGTAAGCTAGTATTGGAGAAATCAGTTAAAACTAGTATTGGAGATCCTATTCAAGCCAGGTATTCCCCTCCTGGGTATTTTTCAAGAAGAACTGAAAACTTCATACCACAGTGATGTATGTGCACCCATATTGATTGCAGTGCAATTTTTATTAGCTAAATCCTGGAAACAGCCCAGATGCCCATCAACTGAAGAATGGATAAAGAAGAGATGGTATTTTTACACAAGGGAGTATTTTTCAGCTATAAAACAGGATAAATTTGGTCTTTTGTTGGTAAATGGATGCAACTAGAGAACACACTTTTGAGTGAAATAAATCGGGCCCACATGTGCAAATAATGTTTCCTTAGTGTGAGAACCTGAAAGAGAAAAATGGAATCTGAAGGGTACAATAGACATTAGTAAAATGGAATGAACTTATTCAAAAGGAAAGAGTTAGTGAGTTGAGAAGGACAGGAGAAGAAGTTGGGGAAAGAGATTTATCTATGTAGGTAAGCAGAATGGTTTGAACAACTGTACTGTGCATTTCTGCTGGGATATGGAAAGAAGCAGTTAATACTTTAGTTTATTTCATCTCCTTTTATCAATTGTTTGTACTATTTCTTTTCTTAATTTTTTTATACATTTCTTCTTCCAATTTTACATGCATAAATCTGGTAATACGAATAACTGGTTGGAAGGCAACACTAT
>NW_004524690.1:9414703-9416839 GCF_000260255.1 Octodon degus
AAGTCACTCAGTCAGTGTCCACTTTTTGTTTTTAAATCAAGTTCAAGAAACACTGACAGTGCAACATTGGAAAAAAAAAATGTTTCTCCCTAAAACGAGTGCTTAATCTACTTAAAGTTCTCTGTTTTGGGGGAAATAGAGTTCTCTGTGGTTGGCCAAACACTGACCTCATTTTGAACATCAGCCTGCAAGATCTAGTTGCTTTCAGCCAGCTCCACTCTACTTCAACAACTGCACAGATTGGCTGAATGGCTCAGCTAGGGCACAAACCACAAGATATATCTTGTTCTTGTCTACTTGTCTACTTTTAATTGCTGTTGCCCCTATCATAAGGCTATGAGGATATTTTAAAAATAGAGTTTTACGAATTGTTTTAGATTTACAAAATGAGCAGTATATTTTGAGATACTTCACCAATTCTCTTTGTGTGGTGCACTTGTAGCAACTAATGAACCAATATTGATACATAAATATTTCAGACTTCTTCAGTATAGTATTTTGTCCTTTAATGTCCTTTTCTCTGCTCTAGGAATATATTTAAGATATTACCTTACATGCAGTTCTCATTTTCTCCAAGGTTCCACATGGTTGTGAGAAGTTGCTCAGGCTTGCCTTGTGTCTGATGGGTTTGTGGTTTGTTTTGCAGAGTGCTGGTCATGTATTTATTTGTTTGTTTGTTTATTTATTTATTTTTGCAGTATTGGGAATCAAACTTGGGACCTTGTGCATGTCAGGCAGGAGCTTATGCCACTGAGCTATCTCCGCAGCCCAGGTTATGTATTTTATACAATGTTCCCCTCCCCAGGTTTGCCTAGCTTTTCATCACTAGATCAGAGTAGTGTTTTCTGGGGGAGGAGACCACTTAGTCAAATACCATCTATGTACCACCATTGAGTTTGGCTTTGGTTCTTAGTTAAGGTATATTTGTAAGATTTCTAGACGGAGGATATTTTTCCCTCCTAAGTTCTTCAGAAAGAGCTTTCTCTCTGCAGCTTAAGGAAGGGTGAGTTCTGCTCCTCCCCCACCCATGATATTTTAAATAACTAAAATATTTAGCAATTTGCAGAAAACTACACATTCTATTTTCTTACCTTTTTTGCTTCCTCTTGAAGTTATTTGTTATAAATTCATGATCCCTGCCCACTGTTTCTGATTCAATACAGTGGAGATGTAGCCCAGGAATTTAACAAATGCCCCTGCATAACTCAGATAAAAATAGACCCTCAACCCACTTTAAAAAGCTCACTTTAATCACTTCCTAATTATAATTACTCTGAACTAAGACCCTGTTAGTGACTCTAAAGCTATTTTTTCCTATGGTTATAGGTTTTTGTCATTAGCTTCCTGTCAGACACCTCTCTACCCTTGTCAGCCTGCTTAGCATTCAAATTTTAAACCAAACTGGCAACCACGCAATCATTATTCCTTACCCATGAGGAAATTGAATGTTAATACAAGGCTCCCCAGTCCACTCCAGATATATACAAATAATCGTAGAATATTTTTCAAATAACTTTAGGCACAGTACCACTTAGAACATGGGCATTTGATAGAATAAGGATTAAGAATGCACTTTAGTCATGCAATTCTTAGAAGTATCCAAATCCAAGCTGTTATCAAATATCCCGCTGAAGATCCTCCCAAGAGACAAGAAAGAAAGAGAGCAGAAGACAAGGGAAAAAGTTAGAGCCTCACAGAATTGAGTTCCCAGCTGGCCTTGCCCTATAACAAGCTCCATGATGTTGGGCGGTGTACCTAATTTTTGTGCTTCCATTGCACATTATAAAGTAAAAGCAGTAATACCTGTCTTAATTTGTTTGAGTTTAGGATAAAATAGAACAATGTGTGAGGATCTGAGAATTAAAGTCATACAGACGAGATTTTTATTTTCTACGACAGACTTAGTTTCTTGGCAAACATATCAATAACTCTTAATTTTTAATAGCATCATGATTGTATGCCCATTTCTAAGTTAAAGTTCAAGAAACAATTTCCCTCTGATCTCCCAATGGATAATGGGATCAGGATACATAATACACAACACTGTACACCCTTAAAACCTAAAGAGGGGCTGGGGAGATGGCTCAGTAGGATAAGCGCTTGACCGGCAAACGCAAGGATCTGAGTTCAATCCCC
>NW_004524690.1:9416939-9418808 GCF_000260255.1 Octodon degus
ACCTGTCACCATGGTGGTTCATTTGATGGATATACTTTAGGACAATACTACTTATTTCTGGGACTCACTTTATGGTAGAATCCATAAAGATCAGGTGCTCTGACCCTAGAGCTTACCCACCTGTGAGTAAAATGAGATATGTAAGAGAGAAAAAATATTTTTTCTTCTCATCTTATACTCACAGTTGAGACTGAGATAATAGAAGACAGGTTAACAAGAAAAAGCACATAAATAGATTTAAAGTTCTATGTAATACAGAAGCCTTTAGAAATATTCAAAGAAACCAGGAAATCTGTGTACTTTTTTTATCATAAGTTTGAAGAAAGGGAGAAGTTTGAGCAAAGCAGATGCAATAGAATGGTAATAAAACAAGGGTCGGGGCAACTTAGCAACATTGCTTGTTCAGTCCTCTCTTGTGTCCTGTGTCTTCAAGGATAGGCATTTCTCTCCTCCGGGGTTGGGGAAGGTTTCCCTCACAATAGGGTGTTATGTCATCCCTGAATGGAAGAAGTAAGCATAAGCCAAGGTGAGAGAGACTTGCTTGTAAATGTGTTTCTCTCAACTACATGCAAAATGCTACAATTTGAGGTTGTGCTATCTTCACTCTCTCACATCTTGTTTGCATTTTTAGCTATATTTTATCGGTTCACACTGTCCAGTCTCCTCTGCCTGTCCCCTGGGACATTAGCCTGTGCATACTTCTCCAAGCATTTTTGAAAATTCCTAATCAAGTAACCACATAGATTTAAAATGCTGACACGGTTGAATAATAAAAAGTTTTAAAGCATATGAAATATTTATTGATAATACTCTACTATGCTGCACAGTAAATTGAATAGCATTTATTATACACCATCAAAACACAATGGGAGTTACTTAATTTGATAAGAAAAGGATAACTGAATGGAAATCACTGCCAAGTGTTTTGGTGGGGTGGAGAGCAACTCCCAGTGCACTTTTTATCTGTCTCCCCTGCGTACTTTCCTAACCTGTAGGTTGTCAGAACCATTCTTGCTCCCTCTGGCCCCCAGCATGTTGGACCCCCTTGGGTCCTTCACAGAACTGAGAGAATGAAGGTGGCCTCTGGAGCTCTGAAACTGTTTGTCCCTTTGAACCCTAAAGGGCACAAGGAAAGCCTCACTGGTCAGCAGCCAGGCTGAGCTTAGCTCTTCTGACATTAGGGGAGCTCCTGAGAAGCCTGGACGACAGCAAGATCATATCTCTCCAATTATTTTGGCATACTTATATTTGGTAATTTGAACAACTAATTTGAAGACAACAATATGCAATAGAACAACCATTGTTGAATACCTATTATTTTGTTTAGTGAAATTTTGTATTGTTTCTGTTGTCTTTTTTAACTTTTTTTATTCTTTTAAAAATAAAAATACTGTAGAACTGAGGGACTCCAATATATACATAGAAAAATTTGATTTTTTTTTTCAATACTGGGGATTAAACCCAGCCTCTTTTCAATTGAGTTCCATCCTCAACCCTTTCATTATTTTTAGTTTTGAGAAGGGTCTCCTAAGTTGCCCAGTTGCCCAGATGGTACTTGAACTTGCAGTACTGTTGGCTCAGCTCCTGGAGTGAAATTTGGAAACTTTGCTAATAACTATGGGTGCCTGAGCCCTTACTCCCCAAGAAAAGTGAATCCTGACTCCACTTTCTGGTCTAAGAGTGTGACCCATGGTTACTCTTTCACTGTGCAGAAAATAAAGAGGATGATGCTAGTTGCCTTTAAGGCATATGATGAAGATTAGTGTTTGATAAATATTTTCTAGTTTATTCCATTATTCTAAAGTATTTAGTTTGGAAAAGTTATGAAAAAATAAAATCTTATTTTAAAGTAGGGAGACAATGCTAATA
>NW_004524690.1:9419079-9420420 GCF_000260255.1 Octodon degus
ACAAAAGTAAAGATAAGAATCAACAAAACTTATTGTTAGCTATGGTTAATAGTGAAATGAAAGCCTCAAGATAAATAGGAGGTTGGAATAATGATTTAACTTTTTTTTAATTGTAGAATTTCACAAGTTTAGTTTTAGTAATTTCCTATAAATAAGTGTTTTCTCAAGTGTTTTATTTTATCCAGTAATGACTGAAAAATCTTGCGTGTTAATAAAAAACAGAAACCTAGGCTTTATGCACTTGATGGAAATCTTCAATTTCAGTAAGCTCTGTAGTTGAAAATTACAAGCCTTCAAATTTAGAACTACTGTCCCAAAGGGGTGATCCTACAGGTGTGACAAATTTATCAGTGGAGTATATTTTATAACAATACAAATTTTCATGCCATATACCATCCAACAAAACAAAATTAGTTTTAACACAACCTAAAAAATTATTCTTGAGCCAGTGGCAAGGCTTCCCGCCTCAACAGATCCTCCCACCCCCCTACTCCAGCCAGTGGCAAGACCCTGAACCCACCGGATCCTCCTGCCTCTCCACTCCTGCCATCCAACTCCAGGCAGTGGCCAGGCCCTGCACACAGGTTGGCATGTAGGTCGCACTGCCCTCCAGTACCTCCCTCCAGCCAGTGGTCAGGTGTGGGGTGGAACCCTGTAGTGGAACTCCTAGCACAGAGGCTAGTGGTGAAATCCAGCCAGCTATTCCAGGAGCAGAACAGCTTGCCAGTGGGGCACAGTGGGTTCACTTCCATGGGCTGCAGCAGGAAGAAGCCAAGCACAGCAGCTAGAAACAAGCCAGGCCCAGCTGGTCAAGTTAGAACTTGGTAGATCAGGAATTGGTAAACTGGGAACACTGCTAGATGCAGATCTATGAGAGCATCCTCCCTCTCTCTCTCTCTCTCTTGATTAAGAGAAGGGGCAACAGGTAACTGGGGTGAAAAGCTGCCTGGAAGTCTCCAGGTGCATAAAGAGAAGGTGATCAGGCAGATCTTAGGGAAATTAAATACAAATTCCCAATTTTATATCTGCTTAGCTATATAGTCATAATGCTTGCCCTAACAGTCTAAAATACAAACCCATTAATTACAAACTTTGTCAATTGCTAAATCTCACTAACCATTACTAATGTTGCTAATTGTAGTACTGTAAATACAAAAATGAATCTGCCTTAGACATATAATCTCCCTTGGGTAAGAATATCAGTAGGAGCTAAGGTAATTACTACACCAAAGCTCTACACCAAAGGCCAAAGGACAGTGCTACACAAAATGACAAAGAGAAGGAGCAAAACACAGTCTCAGACCCTAAGCCCACCCACAACAAATGCACGAGACACTAGCA
>NW_004524690.1:9420800-9426376 GCF_000260255.1 Octodon degus
TATAGAAAAGCAATTGCAGAAGGTTTTAGAGGATATCAGATCAGAAATATTATCTGAAGTAAAGAAGTGATAATTATAATGAAAGAATTATTAAGTGTTTCTAAAGTAGACACTGATTTAAAAAATAGAGAACAGTACAAAACTGATGGAATACCTCAATGAGCAATATGGGAAAGACACATAACGCATGAAGCAGATTTAAAGAGCTATACAGGAAATTAAAATCTCAATCGTGAGCTAGCAAAGCAGTTTGAATGAAAGTGAAGATAGACTGTCAGACCTTGAAGACACCATTGCAGCTAGGGAAAAAGTAAGAAAAGATTTTCAATAAAACTAGGAAAAAATAATTCAACATCTCTAAGATGATGCAAAGATGAACAATGTAAGGCTAATAGGCATCAATGAGAAAGAAGGTGTCAATACCAAAGAGATAAAAAGAATATATGGGCAGAAGTAATAGTGGAAAATTTCCCAAATATGGGGAAACAATCTGACATTCAGGCAATGAAGGCCTATAGAACTCCAAATAACATCAACCCAATTAAAACCAAACCCAGACATGTAATAATGAAGTTCCCAGAAATGCAGCACAAGAACACTATATGGAAAGCTGCCAGAGAAAACAAACAGATCACATTTAAAGGAAAACTTATCAGAATAATGGCAAATTTCATTTCACCAACCATCAATTCAAAAAGAGCATGGGGCAAAGAACTACAAGTCTTGCAAGTAAACAAATTCCAACCCAGACTGATATACGCTGCAAAACTCTCTTTCAAGTTTAAAGTGGAAGTGAAATATTTCCCTGACAGCAACTAAAGAATTTCATGATGACAAAGCCAACCCTACTCATACTAGTGAAATATATTCTAGAGAGGGATCAAAACCACCGCAGATCCATGAATAAGAATGGAAAAAAGCCATCAAGTCGGGCAAACATTTAAACACAGGAGAAATGTAGGTAACCAACAATAGGAAAACAACATGTCAAATACAAGTCAATAGATCTCAGTTATAATCATCATTGTAAATGGACTCAATTCACAAGTTAAGAGAAATAGACTGGCAAAGTGGATTAGGAAGCAAAATCCTACAATATGCTGCATACAAGAAACATACCTAACTCATAAAGAAATTCACAGGCTGACAGTCAAAGGAAAGAAAATGATAATGCATACCTCAGGATCTAGGAAAAAAGCAGAGCTAGCAATCTTCACAATCTGAGCTTCAAATAAAAAAAAAGAAGGCCACAACATACTGGTTAGGGGAAAAATACAGAGGAAGAAGTAACAGTCATGAATATACACACACCAAACATGGGGCACCCAATTATGTAAGACAAATCTTAAAGGACATGAAAAATCTGATATCCAATACCAAAATCTCAATGGGAAGCTTTAACATCCCCTTATCAATAAAGAATAGTTTAAGCAGAGAAAAAATAAGTAAAGAGGTAGCAGAACTGAACCAGATCTTTGAACAAATATACTTAATAGACATATACAGAATGTTCCAACCACCACATCTGAATACACATTCTTTTCAGTTGCACACAGTTTGTTTTCTAAAATAGACCACAAAATAGGCCATAGAACACGCTTAAGTATATGCAAGGAAACAAAATTTATCCCATACATACTATCTGACCACAATGCAATGAAACTGGAAATAAGTGACAAAAGAAACATAAAACCCCATAAATACATGGAAATTAAACAACACCCTTCTCAGCAACCCAATGAGTTACAGATGAAATTAAACAATATCTACAATTCAATGAAAATTCAAGCATAACTCATTGGAATTTTATGGGATGCAATGCAAGCAGGTCCTAGAGGGACATTTATAGCTGTAAACTCACACATTAGGAAAACAAAGGGAGTAAATAAATACCATAATGCTGTACCTCAAACGACTAGAAAAAGAAAAGCAAAACCATCTCAGAATGCAAAGAAGGGAGGAAATTATAAATATTAGAGCACAAATTAATACAACTGAGACAAAGAAAAGAAAACAAAGAATTAGTGAATCAAAAAGCTGGTTCTTGGAAAGATTAAATAAAATTGATAAGCCCCTAGCTAACCGCATCAAAAAGAAGAAACAAAAAACTCAAACACAAGCAATAAGGAATCAAAAAGTTGAAATTACCACAGTCTCTGTGGAAATTCAGAAGATCATCAGTAGCTACTTTGAGAATGTTTACTCTCACAAAATCGAAGCTAAAAAAGAAATGCATAGATTTTTAGGAAGCTACAAATTACCAAGCTTGAGTCAAGAAGATGTAAAAGCTCTCAATAACCCAATATCAACTATGGAAATTGAAAATGTAATAATAAAAAAAAAAAAACTTACCAACAAAGAAAAGCCAGTGGCCTCATTGATTCACAGCTGAATTCTACAAGAAATTTACAGAACATATAATCCAAATAATCCTCAAAACTCTTCCATGAAATTGAAAAAGAAGCAATATTCCCAAAATCATTCTTGAAGGCAAGTATCATACGGATCACAAAACCGGGGAAAGATTCAACTAAAAAAGAGAACTACAGGCCAATCTCCCTCATGAACATACATGCAAAAATCTTCAATAAAATGTAGCAAGTAGAATACAGCAAATCATTAAGAAAATTATATACCATGACCAGGAAGGATTCATCCCAGGGATGTAAGGATGGTTTAACATATGCAAATCTATAAATATAATACACTGCATCAATAGAGTCAAATCCAAAAACAACATGATAATCTCAATTGATGCAGAAAAGGATTTTAACAAAGTCCAATACTCATACATGATCAACGTCCAATAGAAAATTGGAATAGATGGCTTCTATCTCAGTCTCATAAAAGCCATCTATGACAATCCAATTGCAAACATAATTCTAAATGGGGAAAAACTGAAATCTTTTACTCTCAGATCAGGTACAAGACAAGGATGTCCTCTATCACCCCTCCTATGCAATAGTCTCAGATTCATTAGCTATAGGCATTAGACAAGAGAGAGAATAAAAGAAATAAGAATAGGTAAATAAGTTAAATTATTATTTGCAGATGACATGATACTTTACTTGGAAGACCCAAAAAACTACATCAAGAAGCTACTAAAATGAATACACAAATTCAGCAGCATAGCAGGATACAAAGTCAATAGCTTTCCTCTACACAGATTGCAAACTCACTGAGAGAGAAATTAGAGAAACAATACCTTTTACAATAGCAGCTTGAAAAATGAAATACTTAAGAATTAATCTAACTAAAGAAGTCAAAGATCTATTCAATGAAAATTGTAGTATCCTGAAAGAAGAGATTATAGAAGATTTCAGAAAATGGAAACATATTCCTTGCTGTTGGATAGGGAGAATCAACACTGTGAAGATGGCCATACTCCAAAAATTGTTATGCATATTTAATGCAATCCCTATCAAAATACCACCAACACACCTTGCAGACGTAGAGAAATCATTCCTAAAATTTATTTGGAACCAGAGAAGATCTAGAATAGCGAAGGCAATCCTGGGAAAGAAAGGCAAGGCAGGAGGCATTGCAAACCCTAATTTAAATTATACTACAAAGCTACAGTGATAAAATCAGCTTGCTATTGTCAAATAAATGGACCTGAGGATCAATGGAATATACTAGAAGATGCAGATACAACTACAAACACATGCAGCCATCTTATCTTTGACAAAGGGGCCAAACATATTGAATGGAAGGAAGATAGCCTCTTCAACAAATGGTGATGGAAAAACTGGCTCTCTACATGCCAAAAACTAAAATTTTATCCAGGTTTATCACCATGCACTAAACTAAAGTCAAAATGGAATAAAGTTGTAAACATTAAAACAGAAACACTAAATTGCCTGGAAGAGAAGGTAGGTGGAAATCTTGTAGACATATGGGAAGGCAAATATTTCATGAACAAAAATCAAACTCCACAGGAAATAATTGAAAGAATTAACTGGGATCTCCTCTTATTGAGAAGTTTCTGCATGTCAAGGGAAATTACCAACAAAATGAAAAGACAACCCACAAATTTAAAAACAAATCTTAACTAATAATCATGCAGACAAAGGTCTTCTATCTAGAATTCATAAAGAATTAAAAAACATTAGGGCCCCAAAATTTAAAGACTCAATCCATAAATGGGTATGCAAGATGAATACACACTTCTCAGCAGAAGAAATACGGGAGGGAAACAAATATATGAAAAATGCTCGACATCACTATCCATACATGAAATTCAAATTAAAACAGCATTGAGATACCATCTCACCCCAGAAGGAATGGCTATCCTAAAGAAATCAAAAAACAACAACTGTTGGAAAGTCTTCAGAGAAAAAGGAACCCTTCTCCACTGCTTTACTGCAATGTAAACTGGTGCAACAATTTTGGAAATCAGTATGGAGATTCCTCAAAAAAGTAAGACTGGAAATCCCATTCAATCCAGCTATCCCCCTTCTGGGAATCTTCCCAAAAGAACTGAGAACATCATGTCATACTGAAATATGTGTATCTATATTCATAGCAACACAATTTGTGATAGCCAAATCTTGGAAACACCAAAATGTCTGTCCCTTGTATGTGTGAAAAAGATGTGGTGTTTTTATACAATAGAATATTACTCAGCTATCAAAAAAATAAACTCGAAGCTTTCAAAGGTAAGTGAATGCAACTTGAAGCTATACTTATAAGTGAAATAAGACAGCCCCACATGTGTAAATATTGTATTGTCTCCCTAGTGTAAGAATTCTAAAAAAGAAATAAAAATTGAAATGTATAACACAGTTATAGGGAAAGAGAGAACATAAGGATTAAACAATGAAGAGAGAGAAGGCACAAAAGTTAGGAAATGTAGCAGAGGGAAAACCCTACATTTATATAAACAAAATGGTTAAGGCAATGGTCCTAAGAATTCCCATCAGGTTTTGAAAATAGAAGTTAATGGGTAGAATTCTCACCATGACTAACTCTTTGTGCTCAAATAGGTGAACTAAGCAACTACACTGAGGAACATAATGTGTAATTCTAAAACCATGCTTGAAATACCTGTCATACTGGTCTTCTAAATGCATACTGCTTTTAATGTTATATCAATTATTGCTATACTTTCTTTAAAATAAATGTTTGTAAAAAACAGTAATGAAAGAAAGTGACAGATAAGAAAAAAAAATGTCATAGGATTGTCCCGCTACAGTGTTGTATATGGATTGATTTCTAAATTTCTGTGAAAATTGCGTAATTGTTTTTATGCATTCTATAGAGATTTAAATTTTAGAATATCCATGGTTGTTGGAAAACAGCAGTTCCTTATTATGTCTAAGGCTTTTGATATTCAGGCAGATACTAATGTTAGTCTTAACTGCCTCTGTTACTGGGTAATAAAATCATTAAGATTCCCTTCTGGATGTTTAAAAATTAATGTTTTCAGACAAAAAATTAGAGAGATAGATGGGGAAAAGGGAAAGCGAATATTTTGGCCCTAGTTTTTCAAAGTCAATGAAGACTCAGGACATAAGTGATCCTGTGCTATAACATCCTATAACTCAGTGGTGTCCCAAATTTTCTGATCAAGGAGA
>NW_004524690.1:9427096-9428557 GCF_000260255.1 Octodon degus
CAATATACAGCTACTTTCTCTTAGTTCAATGCAAAGAAAAGTTTGTACTACTATTGTTTAGACAAAGCTATCTTTTCTTCATCTTGTACTATGAATAACTACTATTAAGACAACAATATGCAATGTATTTACTATTGTAACTATCCTACTAACCTGTTTTGAACTGATTTCATTGCTATTTTATCTTGCTTTCTCATTAAAATGAATAAATAAAAATTTGGGGCCGGGGAGATGGCTCAGTAGGATAAGCTCTTGACTGACAAACGCAAGGATCTGAGTTCAATCCCCGGTTCTGCAAGAAAATTATTCTTACTAAAATGTTTATTGAGTGCAGAATCAATGCATGAAGATTAAAAAGCTAGAAGTATCCAGAAAAAAAATAAAATGTTTATCGTGATTTGAGAAATATAGCCGGCCTGGTGGTGCATACTTGTACTTGAGTATCAGGGAGATTGAAGCAAGTTTGCAGGGAAACAAAGCTAGACTGAACTATAGAGTGAGATCCTGTCTCAATGAATAAATAAGCCCTAACGTTTTTAAAAGACAAATACAAAGTTAGGAGTATTCCGTGAGGAAATGACCTCAGTTCTTAAAACCAGCAATGGCATAAAAAAGACTAATCGTAATATAAATTTACCCTGTCATAGAAATGCAAATTTTGTCCTATGGAATGCAAGTGATTTCTGGTATTTGGATATTAACCAATTCTCACTTCTTTATACATCTATACACCACTTTATAAATTCATGACCTTGCCTATTTGTCATTCATGTGTGATATTTTGAATTTTCCTTTGAACTACCTGCAACATCTTGCCATTTATGCTTTCTTCCTAAATTAATAAGTTAAATAAGATCTTCCCTTATGTTTGTTTTGTAATTATGATAGATTCATGATTTGTGTTCTTTGAGGAGGGGGCAGTACTGGAAGTCAGGACCTTGTGCTTGCCAAGCAGGTGCTATGCCAATGAGCTACATCCCCAGCTCTTATACCTAAGAATTATCTTTTGACACATTTCTTAGAAGATTGGTATTTTGACATACTGGGACCATTATAGATGACTTATTATCCTCAGGTCAGGGTGGCTGGTTGCCCCTGAAGCCATCCAGAAAAAGAAATCAAGTGGAAGCTGTCCTTTCTCTGACCAACCCTCAGCCATCACACCCAGTGCCATTCTTTCTGTTCATTGTATGGGTCCCTCAGTACAGCCCACATTCAATCAGAGAGGATATAGATTTACTTTCTGTTATTATATTTTTTAATTTCTTCCCCCCTTTCAGGAATCAATATCAGAATTTGAAGATGTATTTTTGAATCATTACAAGTAAGTGGGGAACCCAGTCCTAGCCCAGGTCCGGTGAGTGTGTGGAGAGCTTCCTGCTACCCTGCGCTGGCGGGACCAGTCCCAGCCCAGGCGCAGCGTGGGCCGGACCCTCTCCCACCCCCTCGGGCCGCCACCCC
>NW_004524690.1:9435484-9436143 GCF_000260255.1 Octodon degus
TATTTCCATCAATATTATAATGTGATTCTCTCAAATTATCTTATTCAGATTTGTCAAAGAAATTCGAATCTTTGAGAATCAAGTCTGTATTATTTTCTTAGAAGAGGGATTTTTCTTAGTTAAATATATTGAAAAGTTTTCTTAAGTGCAGTTGCCTTCCATATTAAAGATTTCATCATTCATTCAGAATAAATATACCAATTAGATCCAGTGTGAATCACATTTACTTTTCTCTGGTAAGATTGTTACATAATAAAAAATAGTTCACAAATTCACATTTAGATGGGTATTGAAAATTGTTTTTGGAATTCCTTTGTAATGAATTAGAATCTCCAATTGAAATCATTTTAATTGATTTTTCCTTCTAAACCATTCTTTATTTGTGACTATTGTAACAGAAAAAAAATCAACTACTTGTCAGTTACCTTGAATATCTCTTCAATGTAAGCTTGCATATATTCTACTGCATTTTACAGAACTGTGTTTATTTAAAAAGTCTGTGTCTTTTGTCAAAATTTCAAATTCAATTGTTACAATATAAATACATTCACTTTATGTAGCAATGTGGACTGAACCAAGGGCCTTCACAGTGAGCTAAATCCATGTCCCTTTTGCTTTTCATTTTGAGACATACAATTGCTGTCTCTCAGTTGCCCAGG
>NW_004524690.1:9436815-9445296 GCF_000260255.1 Octodon degus
TTTCAGTGGATTGAGTAGTGTTCACCCATATTTGAAAGCAGGTCTCTGTACAGCTACTGGTTCAAGTGCTGGCACTCACAGACATGCATGGAAATTATGTTCTTCCAGTTATTTGGGGTCATCCCTTCCCCAAGTCAAGAGGACACATAAAATTAACACAACAGCCAGGTTGCCATCACCTCCCACTAGCCCCTGGAATGAGAAAATAAACATGGAAACTAAGGCCTGTAGGTGACAGTCACTGCTTCTCTCCCATCCTTGTGAGAAGGAGGATCACTCATAGCAAGCAGCAAGACCATCACTACTAAAACAGAGAAAATTAATTTAAGACATCAGTCTAGAATCTTTAGATCTGCTTGCATATTTCTTTCAATTTTCCTTGTCCCTCTGCACAGTTGCAGACATCAGCAATATGTAATGACACAGAGTTGACACCAGCTGCTGCTTTCCTTTTATTTTCTTAATGAGACAAGGTCTGTAGCACAGTCCATGATTAAAAACTCCTCACCTGTGTATCCACAGATGGCCTCAAGCTCCCAGTGATTCACCTGCCTCAGCCTCCTGAGTGCTAGGATTATACACATGCACCCTACACCTGGCTTGGTTTCTCTCTACAGCTCAACTCTTAAATTGGCTCTTGCATATGTGTTTCATGTTTGCTTCAGATCCTGTGTGTGCATGCATGAGTGTGAGTGTCTACTGTGGAGAAGCTCATACATAGAAAAGTAGAGAAGAATTGGGGATGCAGAGGTGGGGATGCAGGTCTATGTGCAAGGTCCCGAGTTTGATTCCTTGGCATCATTTTTTTTTTTTTAAGTAGAGGAAGCAAGTTGTGTCCTCTTTCTGCCTGCTTCAACCAGGGCATGTCACCTGCCTTCTGACTTGGTCCCAAAGTCACATCACTACACCAGTCACATGCCACCCCATGCTCCTTTCAGGCTTCAGACTCGAAAGACACCACTGTTTTTGTGGCTGTCCACCTTGTAGGTGACTCACTGTGGGACATCTGTGCCTGCACAAGCATGTGACCCCATTCCTCATAATACATCATTTAAAAAGACAAGACAAGCAGAAATATTGTTGATCTCTCCTCCCTCAACTCCATAAAACAGCCAATGTTTTGCTCTTTTATTTCAAAAATGGCAACAGAACTCTCTTTTGTAGAGTGTGTGTGTGGGGAGAGGGTATTTTGAAGAAAATTTCAGGCATTTATCATCTGCAATTGTTTCATTCTATTTTATTTATTTATTTTTGCGGAACCGGGGATTGAACTCAGAGTTTTGTGTTTGCGTTTGCCAGGCAAGCGCTTATCCTACTGAGCCATCTCCCTGGCCCCTGCAATTATTTTAATATGTATCACTAGACAAGAAAAAAAAAACTGCAATCACAATGCCATCATAACTCCCAATATTAAATTAATTCACTTCAAGTGATCTTTTTAAAAAAATCTTTTATTTATTTATTTTTGTATAAGGTCTTGCAATGCAGATCAGATGCCACACCTCGCCTGATTTTGGTGGCTGTTGCAGTGTGGGGCTGGTACAGCATGCCGCACCAGGGATTGAACCCAGGTCTTTGCACTTGCTAGGTAGGCACTTAGACCACTGGGCTATCTCCTCTCTCTCTCTCTCTCTCTCTCTCTCTCTCTCTCTCTCTCTCTCTCTCTCTGAAAGTGACAAATTTTCTATAAATCATTTTTATCTTTAAAAAGTTTGTATCATTCTCATGTACCTTTGTCAAAAACACAAATTAGTCCTTTTATGATGAGGCCTACCTATAAAAAGAGGTGAGTGGGGAGAGAAGGCTGAAAGAGTGCCATTCCTGCACCTGGCTCTTCAGGCTTTCAACTGGCAACATGTCTCATCCCAGAAGCATAACTTAGCTTTTCACTATGAATTACCTTTTCTACTGAATTTGTTAAATTTGTTCCTAAATTACATGATGAACTCCTTAAAGAAAATGCCTACTTACAAAGTTTTGCTTTATACAAAGCCTAGGGGAAGCACTCCACCACTGTTATTGTTTTTCTGAAGATTTTTAATACCCTCTCATTTCCTTAACTCACAGTTTCACTAGCCATCCAGAATACATATAAACTACAAAGATGAAATCAAGAATCCACTTTCTTAACCAGCAGACTCTTGCTTATTTTTATAAACAGAAAAAAACATCACTTTTGAGAGAATAGCTTCATGTTAATTTTTCAGTCAGAGTAAAAATGGACACATAAAAAGACAACATCAAAACACCTCCATCAGAAATCGAAATGTCAAGTACACACTGCAGGCTGCTAGAGTAAGGAATCATGGAGATTGTTGGTTGCACTGCTCTCACGCTTGCTGAAGAGCAAAGGCCACAAGAAAGTCTGGAGAGATCTTTTTCTCTAAAAGAAAGAAATGCCAATGGAATATGATAGAGAACCTTCACAAGCACCTGCCTTTCAAAAGTCACTATTCATATGTGCATCTAATTATTGGCAGGATGTCTGATTTGCATTTTTAATAAAAAGTCCAAAGGTGACTCTGCAGCATAGGCCATCACAGAGGCTCTCTAGTAGTCAAGGATGATTGCGGTAAGGAAAAAGTGGTTCACGACTACCTCTAATAATTATTTTTGCTATATCTAATAAATGAAAACATGATTCCAGGTACGGCCATAGATCTAGAAAATTAGGTCTGAAAACTTCACTCCACTTCTGATGTTCTGAATATATTCTCCCAATATTCATTTGTTAGATCCTAATTAAGAGAGAAAGCCTTTAGTAGAAAAGTATCACATAGGTTTAACTGAGTGAAGGAGCCTCGAGGCTTTGTGGCCCACCACGGCAAGAAACCTACATACAACTTAGAATCTTTACTTCCTTTAAGCATACACATCAGTTCTAGTCAGCATATGGGACAGGAGACTCTGGTTCCAGGGACAGAACACAATTATCACTGCTGGCCAACCAGGGCCATGAGGAACATGGCCTGGGGCAAGAAGGGGACTAACGACCTGTCTGAACAGATATTGGAAGGGTGTCCCCTCCCCTGCCAAGGACAGTGGTCTCAGCATGGAATCTAGCTCAAACCAAAGGAAAGAAAACAAGCAAGCGAGCAAGCCTGCCACATGGGGTGAGATGGCACAGAGGCTGGTAATCCCAGGCCTGGGGAAGCTAAGAAAGGCAGGATGATCCCACTTTGAGTTTGAAGCCAGCCTGGGATATACAGCAGGGCACTCTGTCTTTCAAAAAAAGAGATAAGACCTTCTAGAAAATGATAGTAACAAGAGTTCTGCCCTCATGAGTGTGCTTCATGCCTTCGTCACAGAGGTCCCAGGGAGCAGCTGTACAGAGCGGTGCCAGACACCAACACTGATCTTGGCCTCCTTGGCACCTAGAACACTGAGTAGCACATTCGTCTTTTTTAATAAGAGATCCATTCTAAGGTATGCTGTAGTAGAAACCAAAGCACACTAAAATACCATTCTTTTAGGAATTGAAGAAATGCTGATGCTTTATTTGTTTTAATCTAGATTTCTTAAAATTAAGTTTATTGGTGCAATTTATTTTTTTTCACAGATTAAATTTATTTTCAAACCTCTCCAAGTATTTTCTTTAAAAATTTTTTTCATTATAATTTTCTTTTATTAGACTGCACATGGTGGCATGTGCCTCTAATCCTAGCTCTTGGGAGACTGTAAACAGGCAGATCACTACAAGTCCAATCTAGTAGTGAGACGCTGAACACCCTGTAGACCCTTCCTTAAAAAACTACAAATATTTTTTTCTTTTATTTTGAAGAGTAAATACAAGAAACAAAAGCAGAGATGGAAACAGGGTAACATATAACAATACATATGTTACAGTTCTTCAAAACAAGAATAGCTGATTAACAGTGATTGACATATTATCTATTTTTACCATCAAATCTGTTGCTCAGATTAACAGATACAGTTATGCAAGATGGGTTATATTATTGAATACTACCATACACTTTTGAGAAGACTTAAATTTTTGTTTTTTCCCCTCATTTTCTTTTATTAGCTTTTTAAAAATATTACTTTAAAGAATATAGCAAGAATTCATACAACATTAGAAGGAGTACACATTGAGAAGACCAAAATAACAGGTACTTCAAGCATGGCTTTTCTTTGCATGTACTGTAGCACTTTATTTCTCCTTACACAATGACATGTTGCTGGGGCCTAATGTTCTCACAGTAGAAAACCAAAATTTGTCATCTTAAAGAGGTCAGTATAAAAAAAAGAGAGAGAGAAACCTTACATAAACTAAGAATGAATAAAGATACAGGTGTAAATGCAAACTGTTTCCAACTAAATGCAAGTAAGCCACTGCCGGGATTCAGGTGGGAAAACGATGATGGATGGAAACAGGGTCGTAAGGCTTTGACTGTCCCATGCTATGAGACCAGCAAAGAGACTGAAGTCCCGCATCGACTAAGGGGATGAATCACAGATATGCATAGGGTTTAAAACAGACCAAAAAAACAGTTGACTTGAATACAAGGTCAAAATCAGCAACAAGTTCTACAATACAGTGCTGCTATCTTATGCAAGCTTCAAGGACAAATTTCTTTCAAAGGTTTATTCCAGTTGCATGAGGCTAATATGAGCTTTGTACATTTGCCAGGGCAAATTACACTTCAGAATCAGCTCAGGTGCCTAGCACCCACTCAGTCCATTTAGAAGCATTTACAGTGCACACTGGAGGGGCCTGACTCATCATACTCCTTCCTGCTTGCTGTTCCACATCTGCTGGAAGGTGGACAGCTAGGCCAGGATTGAGCCACCAATCCACATGGAGTATTTGCATTTAGGAGGAGCGATGATCTTTATCTTCATGGTGTTGGGTGCCAGGGCTGTGATCTCCTTCTGCATCCTGTCCGCAATGCCTGGTACATGGGGGTGCCACCAGACAGCACTATGCTGGCATATAGGTCCTTGGTGAATGTCCACATCACACTTTGTGGTACAGTTGAAGGTAGTCTCATGAATGCCACAGGATTCCATACCAAGGAAAGAGGGCTGGAAAAGCACCTCTGGACACTGGAAGCACTCATTGCCATTGGTAATCACTTGGCCATCAGGCAGCTCGTGGCTCTTCTCCAAAAAGGAAGAAGCAGCAGCTGCAGCCACCTCCTGCTCAAAGTCCAGGGTGATGTACACAGCTTCTCCTTAATGTCACAAAATATCTCCCTTTCAGCAGTGGTGGTGAAGCTGTAGGCACACTCCATCAGGATCTTCATGAGGTAGTCTATCAGGTCCTGGCCAGCCAGGTCCAGATGCAGGATGTATGGGGGAGGGTATAGCTCTCATAGATGGGAACTGTGTGGGTGACCATATGGCCAGAGTCCATGACAGTACCAGTGGTACACCCAGAGGCATACAGGGACAGCACGGCCTGGATAGCCACTTACATGGCCAGCGTGTTGAAGGTCTCAAAGATGTTGATGTTTGTTGAGTCATCAACATGACTCATGTTGATCTGAGTCATCTCTCTGTTGGCCTTTGGATTTGAGGGGGCCTCTTTCAGCAGCACTGGGTGCTCCTTGGGGGCCACATGCAGCTTATTGTAGAATGTGTGATGCCAGATCTTCTCTATATCATCCCAGTTGGTGACAGTACCATGCTAAATAGAATACATCAGGGTCAGGATGCCATGCTTGCTCTGAGCCTCATCGCACACATAGGAATACACCTAGTCCATACCCACCATCACACCCTGATGTCGGGAGTGGAACAGTGGAGGGGATCAAGAGAACAACCAACATGGGCTGGTGGCAGCATCTGAGCTCAAGCGTGGCTTTAATATTACATGTTGCTGACTTGAATGTAGTTGCTTAGTTCACAGAAATAAGCATATAGAGTTATTCAGGGTGAGACTTCTACCCATTAACTGCTTTTTTTTTTTTAACAAAGCTGATGGAAATATTTAGGACCATTGCCTTATCTATCTTGTATATATAAATGTGTAGTTTTGCCCCCACCTTATTTCCTAACTTTTTTTCCTTTCTTTCTCTTCATTGTTTAATCCATAAATTTTCTTTCTTTCTATTTAACTGTGTTATACCTTTCAGTCTTTATTTCTTCTTTTGAGTTCTTGTACCAGGGAAACAACAGGATATTTACACATGTTGGTCTGGTTTATTTCACTTATGAGTATAGCTTCAAGTTGCATCCACTTACCTATGAAAGCTTTGAGTTTGTTTTTATTGATACCTGAATAATACTCCATTGTATAAAAACACCACATTGTTTCCATTTATTCCTCAGGGGATGGGCATTTTGGTTGTATCCAAGATTTGGCTATCACAAATTGTGCTGCTATGAATATAGATGCACACATATAGCATGATATGATGTTTTCCATTCTTTTGGTAAAATGCCCAGAAGGGGCATAGCTGAATTGAATGAGATTTCCAGTCCTACTTTTCTGAGGAGTCTCCACACTGATTTCCATCATTTTGCACCAGTCTACATACCCAACAGTAGTGGAGAAGGGTTCCTTTTTCCCCACAGCCTCTCCAACATTTGTTGATGGCTGATTTCTTTATCATAGCCATTCTTTGTGGGGTGAGATGGTATATCAATGTTGTTTTAATTTGCATTTCACAAATGGCTAGTGATGTGGAACATTTTTCATGTATTTGTTTCTCTCCTGTGTTTCTTCCTCTGAGAAGTATGTATTCATCTTGGGTGCCCACTTCTGGATTAGGTCTTTAAATTTTGGGGCCCTAATGCTTTTTAGTTCTTTATAAATTCTAGATAGAAGACCCTTGTCTGCATGATTATTAGTTAAGTTAGTGTAAATTTGTGGGTTGTCTTTTCATTCTGTTGGTAATTTCCCTTGACATTCAGAAACTTCTCAATAGGAGGAGGTTCCAGTTGTTAATTCTTTCAAGTATTACCCGTGCAGTTTGATTTTTGTTCATGAAGTGTTTGCCTAGCCCTATGTCTTCAAGATTTTCATCTACATTCTCTTCCAGGAGATTTAAAGTTTCTGTTTTAATGTTTAGATCATTAATATATTTTGACTTTAGTTTAATGCATGGTGATAGACCTGGGGCAAGTTTTAGTTTTTGGCATGTAGAGAGCCAGTTTTTCCAGCATCATTTGTTAAAGAGGGCTGTATTTCTTCCAATAAACATGTTTGGCCCATTTGTCAAAGATAAGATGGTTGAGTGTGTTTGTAGTTTTTTCTGCATTTTCTAATCTTTCCATTGATCCACAGGTCTGTTTATTTGCCAAAAACATGCTGATTTTAGTCACAGTAGCTTTGTAGTATAATTTCAAGTTAGGGATTGGAATACCTCCTGCCCTGCCTTTGTTGTTCAGGATTTCCTTTGCTGTTCTAGGTCCTTTCTGGTTCCAAATAAATTTTCAGAATGATTACTATAGATCTGTGAGGTATGTTGATGGTATTTTGATAGGGATTATATTAAATGTGTACAACAATTTTGGGAGTATGGCCATTTTCACAATGTTGATTCTTCCTATCCAGGAGCAAAGAATATCTTTCCATTTTCTGAAGTCCTATTAAATCTCTTTTTTCAGAGTGCTGTAGTTTTCACTGAATAGATCTTTTCTTCTTTAGTTAGATTAATTGCTAAGTATTTCATTTTTGTGGTGCTATTGTGAAGGGTATTGTTTCTCTAATTTCTCTCTCAGTGTGTTTGTTATCTGTGTAGAGGAATGCTATTGACATTTTTGTATTGACTTTATAAGCTGCTATGCTACTGAATTTGTTTATTAATTCTATCAGTTTCTTGGTAGAGTTTTTTGGGTCTTCCAAGTAGAGTATTATGTCATCTGCAAAGAATGATAGTTTCACTTCTTACTTACCTATTCTTATTCCTTTTAATCTCTCTCTTGTCTAATTCCTCTAGCTAATGAATCCAAGACTATTGAATAGGAGGGGTAATGGAGGACATATTTGTCTTATACCTGATCTGAGAGTAAAAGATTTCAGTTTTTCCCCATTTAGAATTATGTTAGCCATTGTGTTGTCATAGATGGATTTTATCAGATTGAAGTAGAGGACATATATTCCAATTATCTGTAGGTCTTTAATCTTGAATCAGTTTTGGACTTGTCAAAAGCTTTTTCTGCATCAATTGAGATGATCATGTAGTTTTTTTGATTCGGCTCTTTTGATATAGTATATTACATTTATATATTGCTTATGTCAAATCATCCTTGCATCCCTAGGATGCATCCTACCTGGTAATGGTGTATAATCTTCTTAATGATTTGCTGTATTCTATTTGCTAGGATTTTATTGAGGAATTTTGCATGTGTGTTCATGAGGGAAATTGACCTGTAGTTCTCTTTTTCAGTTGAATCTTTCTCTGGTTTTGTGATCAGTATTATACTTGCCTTCAGGAATGATTGTGGGAGTATTGCTTCCTTTTCAATGTCTTTGAGAAGATTGAGGAGTTTGGGATTATATGTTCTATAAATTTCTTGTAGAATTCAACTGTG
>NW_004524690.1:9447146-9448025 GCF_000260255.1 Octodon degus
GTCATGAAATTCCTTAGTTGTTCTTTGTCAGGCAAATATTTCCCTTCCCATTAAACCTTTTCTCTTTTCTTTCTTTCTTTCTTTCTTTCTTTCTTTCTTTCTTTCTTTCTTTCTTTCTTTTTTTTTTTTTTGAACCAGGGATTGAACTCAGACCCTTGTGGTTGCCAGAGAAGCACTTATTCCACTGAGCCCTCTCCCTGGCCCCCTTCCCTATTAAACTTAAAAGAGAGTTTTGCAGGGTATATCAGTCTGGGTTGGAATTTGTTTACTTGTAAGACTTGAAGTACTTTCCTCCATGCTCTTCTTGACTTGATGGCTTTTGAAGAGAAACCTGCCATTATTTTGATGGGTTTTCCTTTCAATGTGATCTGTTTATTTTCCCCAGTGGCTTTTAGTATACTGTTCTTGTGCTGCATTTCTGGGATCTTGCTTATTATATGTCTGGGTGTGGTTGGGTTGATGTTATGTGGAATTCTATATACCTTGGTTGCCTGATTGTCAGATTTTTTTCCCCATATTTGAGAGGTTTTCCACTATTATTTCTGCCCATATATTCTTTTTATGTCCTTTGTGTTGACTCCTTCTTTCTCATTGATGCCTGTTAGTCTTCTGTTGTTCAACTTTGCATTGTATTACCAGTTTTATTTTAATTTCCTGGAACTTAGTTGTTTTTAAGAGATCTTTCCTTATCTTTCAGTAGGTGCAACAGTGTCTTCAGGTCTGAAATTCTATCTTCACTTTCTTTCCAATGGGTTTGCCAGCTTGTGATTGAGATTTTCATTTCCTAGCTATCTCTTTGAATCTGCTTCATGCATTCTATTTCTTTCCTATATTGCTCATTCAAGGATTCCATCAGTTTTCTATTATCCTTTATTTTTT
>NW_004524690.1:9450630-9451585 GCF_000260255.1 Octodon degus
TCAGATTTCTACGGGGTTCTTTTCTTTGCTCATGCAGCAATGATCATGAGAAAATGGAGGTTTCCTTATTCCCATCACTGTAAGATGCGAATCAGCTGTGGAGATGGGTCTGGCAGGCACAAGTGCTCAACGGCAGGACTGAAACTTTATAGCACGGTGGATTCTCTTCATGATCTTGGAACACTTTTGTGTAAATAAAATCATACCTAGAGTAATTTGGAAAATCTTCATTTATAACATAGCTTGTTAATCTAAAAACTAATAAATATTTCTGAACTCTATGATTATAAAACACATGAATCCTAAGTATGTGTTAATCTGCAGTTCAGAGACCACCATCATTTTAATGACATTTTTGAATAGGTTCTTGAGAATATCAAAATACGTTCTTAAGGTTTTACTTAAATGTGAAAGAAACATGAGAATACTATCAAATTGTCTTTTTGTTCTGCTAATATTTAATTTTCATGATTGAAAGGTTTTAGATGAGAGCAGTTGTATTATGATTAGTTCTTAAATCCTGGCTGTATTATTTGGCATGAGTCAGATGCTGAGATGGTGTCAATTTTGAAATCCTGCCAGGCATAAAAAGGCATTCTACGCTGTGACTTAATTTACCTGGTCACTGATTATACAGCTTACTCGGCTCAGTCTTGTCATTTTTGGCTGAAAGAGGCAGACTTTCACCCGCATTCAGTGTTTTAGCTATATTTGCTGTTCCTAAACACAGCCAACTGCTAATTAATTTTTTTAAGCATAGCTAATTGTGCATGCACAGAATATAGAAGTTGAAAGGCAAAATGACTCACAATGCAAAATAAATCTCCTTTTCATACAAATCCCCATGCCACAAGTCTCCCACCAGTTCTTGTAGCTTCGGTAAACAGATTGGATCATAATTCTTCATTCTTTTCTAACCTTGTGAAAATACATAACTGGAAAATAGGGCCACATT
>NW_004524690.1:9452090-9454739 GCF_000260255.1 Octodon degus
ATTTCCTGGTAATATCCTAGCAGTCTTTGCTTAATGTTCAATAAATTAATGTCACCTGAAGACTCACTTCTCAGAACACAGCTTGTTGGTGAGACATGACTATAAACTTCTAATTTTGGATTAGTTTTAGATTCACAGGGAAATGCAAAAATAAGTACAGAGAGAGCCCGTGTACTCTACACCCTGTTTCCCTGTTGTCAACTTCTTAATTTATGATAGAGCATTTGTCACAAGTAAGGTCTAATAGTGGCACATCACTAGTACCCAGATTCTGCACTCCCTTTGCTTTACTCCTTCTCGCCTGCTTCTTTCTGTTCTGGGCCTAACAGGCCACCATATTATGTTTAGCTGTCAATTGTTTGTTTTGGGGTGTGTGTGTGTGTGTGTGTGTGTGTGTGTGTGTGGCAAACTTTCCCTTATTTTGATGAATGACAGTTTTTAGGAATACTAGTCAGATATTTTGTAGAAAACACTTCAATTGCAAGCAAAATATTGGCTTAAGGTTAGCAGTTATCTCAAGAGGAGGAAGAGAATACAATGCATCTCAAATTACTTTTGTATAGCTATCTAACTGATAGTGAATAAATGTCAACTGTTTATTCAAAATCTATGTGTTTAGTGGTAGCAGATGAAAGGACAGTAGGTTCTTCATAATATTATAACTTTGGTGACATAATGAAAAATTTGTAGATATTGACATAAATTTTTGGACATCAATGTCACTACCAGGTGCTATCTGATTTTAGATAAGTAAGATTAATTCCTTGGGCTTTACTTTTTGCTTTCTAAAGATTCTTATGTGTATTCAATAATAGTTTCCTGTTTTTCCCATTCCTCATATGTGCTCCTTTGTAATGTGATTTTGCCTTTTCTCCCATCCAAAGTGGGGAGATGTCTACATGCAAATATGGGTTTAACAACTAGCCTTTTGCAAGCATAATAAAGAAACTTAAAAAGCCAAACAAAGGAAGAAAATTTGTGTTGGGGTTTGTTCCTTGGTGTCTCTGGAACCCTGCTGTTGCAGAATGTGTTATTCTGCTGGAGAATGAAGCTGGGGAGAACTGACAGTCAGTAGACAGCTACCTCTGTAGGTGAACCAGTTCACCTGGGCAAAGCAGTCCAGCCAGTGACCTCGCTGACTTCTAAACTGGCAGCTGGCTGCTAGTGCATGAGTGAGCCTCACCAAAAACAGCAGAGACAAGGTCCTGATCAGTCCAGCCTGTATTGGTATCATAGAATTAGGAGCTCAGTAAAGGACTGTTGTGCTAGGTCAGTCTTGGAATAATTTATCACACAGCAATAAATAACTGATATAGTCACATAAATGACTAGAATAATAACAGCAACATAGAAGGGTTTTGTAAGTTTTAAAAAGAAAGCTTCCCTCTTTCGAGAAATTGTGTTGCTATATCTACCTTTTCAAGTGAGGATAATATTCCTAATAGCCACCGGTCTGCCTCCCACCAAGTCTTTTCCTTGGCCATTTGTTATCTTTCAGTCCTATAACTGGTAATTTTCACAGTCTGATGATTATTCAGGTAACCAATTTTCCTATCACCAAACAATTATGCATGTGCATGCTCTAGGTGAGAAATACTTTTACACTGAACTGCTTTTCTGTGGCAAAATTGATCTGGATGTTTTCTGCCAGAGGTGAAATATGTCTTTACTGACCCTAATTTGGAGAGCAAGTGAGTCTGACTTTGAAAATATCATAGCTGGTCATAGTGATTAGAATAAAAAGTGCTTCAAATCTTTCTATAATAGTAAAAATAGCTTATTCTTAAAACCAATGTCTTCCCAATAAAAAGAAATGGTACAGTGGGTGATTTATAGTCCAAAGAATAATGTGGATCTAAGATGTGTATATTATTCAGGGTATCAATGAACACCCTAGTCCTAAGACTTATGTAGGCCCAGAAAGAAAATACATTATTCAGGGTATCAGTAAATATCACTAGGTCCCTGTTGGGGATACATCATCCAACCAAGGATCATAATCTGATTCCTCTAAAACTAGTGAATGAAGGATCCAGCTCCATACAAAATTAGCAGGTATGGCATGGCATGATGGTAAGTCTATGAACAGATTGGAGGGAAATCCTTCATCAAATGACTGTCAAAGCTTCCCAGCCATTGCTTAGCCCAACATGGTGACCATTGCTTGAAATATTGGAAGAGCTCTTTATGGGGAACTTCATGAGATGTCTCATATCACAGGCCAGGAGCATCTAACATGTAGACAGCCCTAGGATGCTCGGTGGCACTGAGGTCAGCACTTTGTTTTGGTTCTTCCTCAAATCAGAAGACAACACTTTTCCAATTCAGTAGTCTTGGAAGATAAATTCTGTGATCTCTAGCTTTCCTATTCACCAACTGTCCACTAGAATATAGTGACTCAAAGTATGATCCACAGACACTGTTGAATGATTCTTAGAGGAGACAGTTATGCTTCTTGGGATGTTTGCTTATGTGTATCTGCTTTTGTTCATCCTTGCTGTTACACAGAAATATTCAGGGACCAAGTACAAATAAACATTTTCTTTTTTTTTTTAACATTTTCTTACTATGCTAGGAAATTTAAAATCTAGAGCACAAAGAGTTGGCCTGTAAGAGGTATAGATTAAGAAAAGGCGTGGCACTTACCCT
>NW_004524690.1:9455199-9456553 GCF_000260255.1 Octodon degus
AATCTAGCATTTATAAAAGATACCCAAAGAAATAATATGTGCAGTAGTAGCTGTAGAATTTAATGACCACAAGGCAGAGAAAATGATGTTAATTTTTAAGTACACATGGAATAGTAAAATAATATATGGAAGAGAGTTGTGATGGCACAAGCCTGCAATGCCAGCACTTAAGAAGCAAAGGCAGAAGTCTCTCCCAGAGTTTGAAGCCAGTGTGAGTGACAGTGAGTTCAAGGCCAGTCTGAACTAGAGAGTGAGACTTTATCTCCAAAATAAAACAAAATCAAATGAAGAAAATCAGATACATATCAAGCCGGACATGGTGGCATACCTGTAGTCCTAGCCACTTAGGAAGCTGGCGGAGGATTGCTTGAACCTAAGAGCTTGGGGTTTGAGAATAGCCTGGGAGATACAGGGAATCCTTGCCTATTAAAAATACTATGTCACTCCATACCACACCACACCATATCACACCATACCATACAATAACATACAATGGTAATGTACTAGAACACAAGGAAAGCTTAAATATATTCCAAAAATCAATATCGTAGATTATGGACTGCTAATAATAAATTTATCTAGTGTAACAAAATCATTAATGATTGATTGATTAAACATATTTTGTCTGAGAAAATAACCTCACGCAATTGAGAAATTCCTAAGCAAAAAGAGATTTATTTTGAAGAATTTAACAAAAACACTCCATATATTTGTTGAACATAGCTTATATAGTATCAAGAGGGAAATAAATACCTTTAAATTTAATCAAAGAACTTTATAAAAGACTGAAAACTCATAAGTCAAGGATTTTGCCCCATAATTTGTAATTGTTAATATAAGTGGTTAATTTATTTATTATGAATTACAGGTCATACTGGACTCTAAGCTTTCTCTTTTATTTACCAGCCTTTTGAGTAATATGCATGTTAAATACTAACAACTCTTCAGAAAAAGGTTTTTTTGCTTTGTTTTTAAAGAGGAAAGAAATTTGTAGAGGTTTCAGTTCATAATTGGCTGGCTCCCTCACAGGAGGATCCCAGCAGAGGGGCATCGAAGAAGATAAACAGTTCACAGCAGACAGCAACCACAAGCAAGTGACAAGTGATGAGATAAAGTATAATGTACAGTAAGTTTTCCTTTCATGTATACTTTTATTTCTCAAACATTTTATTTTATTTATTTCTCCTTAATTTTATTGAGAAACAAATAGCAATGAGACTGTTTCAAATCAAATTGGTAGGACAGTTTCAATAATTAACACATTACATACATTCTTCCTAGTGATCAATTGCTGTACAAGATGCAGACATGATATCCTAACACCATTAGAAAAAATGCCTCTATTCATTAAGAG
>NW_004524690.1:9457278-9461348 GCF_000260255.1 Octodon degus
ATCATTGATCACTTTCCTCTTTGGCCCCATAATCTCCTTAATCAGAAAATTTGGGACACAACTGAGTTACATCTCATTACAGTACAAGTTCTCATATGTCCTGAGTCTTAATTGACCTTGGAAGCCTAGGGCCAAAATGTTGGCTTTCCATGAGACCCTCCTTTTTCTCTAATTTTTGGTCTGCAAACTTAGGTTGTTAACCCTCCAGAAGAGAAGCTTATTGTTATTACCATACAATCTAGGCTGTTAAGCTTAACCTCACTATCTGTCTGCATATCAAACATCTTAGGCATAATAAGGAACAGGTATTTTTCATCAAGCATTGATATGTTAAGCTTTAAGTCCCTACAGAATATGGTGAAAAAACATTAAAAAATTGAAATATATTTTAAAAATAGACATAAAGAAGTATGTTTACATGTAAGTTCATAAATCTAACCATATACAACCTTGTAACAGGACAGCCCTGCAAAATTCCTTTTCCTGTCTCTTGCTTTCATTCACCACCCCCTTCTTTTTGAACAATCATCTACCCAAGAAACAGCACGGCATCACCTGGCATGTCATGACAAGCAGCCCATATTTAGAAGACCAGAATGACAGGCACTCCAAGCATGAACCTACTGTTACAAATTGCCATCTTCAGTGCAGTTGCTTAGTTTACAGGTGTCAGTATATAGAGTCAGTCAGGGTGAGAATCCTTCCAATTAACTGCAGATTCAAAAATCTTCTGAAGATTCTCAGGATCATTACTTTACCCATCTTCTACATATAACTGTATGGCTTGCCACTGTCATGTTTCCTAGCTCTTCTCCTTTCCCTCTCTTAATTATTTAGTCCTCAAGCTTCAAACATTTTAACATACAGTCTAAGTTAATAACCAGAAAATATTTTTGAAAAAGCAATCAGGTGTACAACTGCATTTGTAACTTTAATCATATTTCTCTGGTCTTCTAACATGAAAAATTCTGTATACTTGTGAAAAAATTTTGAGACAGCTGATGAAATCTAAAACTAGGTGCTGCCTGGAGATTGTCGATGAGTGTTTCCCACTGAAGTACAGACCTCTGTTTCATGTCATTTTCAGACAGATGGCACCTTTGCGCTGGGGCATCAGTTCAATACTCAGAGCCCTGCACATTGCTTCCTGACTCATCAATGCCTTTTCCTTTTTCTCTAGAGCTTTCTCACATGTGCACAAGCAGTGCAAGCAATACTCAGAGTTTATAAAACCCAATGAATCACAGCTAGGGGTGAAAAAGCCTGAGGACTGAGACTTATCAAGAGGAATTGGAAATGAAAGGCGAGTGCAAATATGTTCATTTTACTCAGAGCTAAATTGTAAAAAATGGAAAAAAGACCCATATAGAAACACTTTAAAAATTAAAACCTATTATTATAACAATAATCAATATCATAATGTGGATGAACCTTTGTCATATTGCTAATAGTTTTTGTTAGTGAGATATTAAACTTAATAAGTTAATGAAGAAGACCTTTTTTGAAAAATAACAAGTTTTTTTTTGTTTTTTTTTTAATTTTAGGACCTCAGTTCCCAGGAAAGCGTGTGTGTTTGTGTGTGTGTGTGTGTGTGTGTGTGTGTGTGTGTGTGTGTGTGTGGCAGGACTGTTGGCATGAGTTATTTTTCTTTCTCTTACCAGACCGAGCTGACAGATTGACTGAAACAGCCCAGCTTCTGTAATTGATTCTGTTTTCAAGAAGAAAGAGAAGGAAAAAGAGGAAAACAAAAGAGAGGCAGGGAGAAAGGACACAGCAGCAGAAAACTATCTCAATGTGTACAGATTACGAAGTAATTTAACTATAAACTCATGCTGAAATATTTCTATTCTCAAAATAGTTTAATCTTGAAAACACTATGAGAACCAATGAAATTATTAATTTTTCTGCCAAGTTTTTAATTTTGACACTGTTCAAGTCTACAGAAAGTTGGCAGATAGTCCCATGAATATCCATCTTTATGGACCAAATCTTATCCCTTCACAATTCGTATGCTACAGTCCTGAGCAGCAGTCCCTCAGGACATGACTTTCGAGACAGGGCCTTTAGAGAGGTGACTAAGTTTAAAAATGAGGCTTTGGGCTTTGGGACAGTGATTAGGATAACCCAGCCTCAAAGGTGTCTTTGTAAGAGGAACTTTGTACACAGAGAGACAGTAGGGGGCATGTGTACCAGGAATGGCCACTAGAAAAGCCAACAGGAGGAAAGCAGAGAGGTCCAGCAGGAAACACACCATGCCAACAGTGACCCTAGACTTCCAGCCTCCAGAACTGTGAGAAATAAATCCCTCTTGTTTAAGCATTTAGTCTATGATATTTCATTATGGTGGCCTCAGAAAAGTGATTCATTCGTGACTTTCAACTAGACTACTTTTTTAAGATTTTTGTCATATTAACATAGCCTCTCCTGATCTACGTGGCTGACACTCACAAAGGAATTACAAACTGTGCTATAGGGTTTCAGGTTAAATCCTGAGGTGATTTGACTGACCTTATCAAATACAAAAGTTAAATTTCTTGTTATATAGGTCTTGTTTTATCTTGGTCATAGCCATCCAGCAGAAAAGTATGAAAACGAAGTATAAAAAGTAAAGCCACATTAATATGCTGAGCTGTAAAAAGCTCAAGTCAACAACTCTGGACATTGCCAGTCTTAAGTAAAACCCACTACTATTATGTACTACTGGACTCTGTTGGGAGATTCTGCTGAATTCAAGCACCTACAATATTTAAATGACAATGGAATGCCCGTCTCTGACAAAACTAATCAAAAAAGTGGGATAGAAATGAATGACCCTGGATTTCACTGACCTTATCAGACCCAAAAGCTACAACTCTTGTTGCATAGGTCCTGCTTTACCTTGGTCTTAACCATTCAGCAGAAAAGTATAAAAACAAAGTACAAGAAGTAAAGCCATGGTGTCATGTTGAGCTGTAGGGGACTCAGGTCAACAATTTCTGACATTGCCAGTCAAGCAGAAGACCCAGTACTATTATGGACTACTGAACCCTCTTTTAGATTGTTTTGCTGAGTTCACACACCTATAATATTCAAGTGATGGAATTTAAAAAAAAAGGGGGGGGGGATACAGATGAATGTCCATTTTGTATCTGTGTATTCAAAGTGGTTAGGGTAGATATATAGTTACATTCTCTTAATGAATAGAGGGATTTGTTCTAATAGTGTTTGTAAATAAGATATCATGTCCGCATCTTGTACAGCAATTACTCACTAGGAAGAATGTATGCAATGTGTTAATTATTGAAACTGTCCTACCTATTTGCTTTGAAACTGTCTCATTGCTATTTGTTTCTCAATAAAATTATGGGGAAAAAAAAAGAAATGAATGACCCTTTTGTATATGTATACTCAAAATAGTTAGGATACATATACAGCTCCACTCTCTTAATTCAGTGAATACAGAGGTGTGTTATAATAGTGTTTGAGACAGGAGATCATGTCTGCATCTTGTACAATGAATAACCACTAAGACAACAATAAGCAATGTGTTAATTACTGTAAATGTGCCAATAATTGGTTGTGAAACTGTCTCATTTATATTTGTTTCTCAATAAAATTATTTAAGAAAACAAAAAAAAGCATAGCTTCTCTCCTTTCTCTCTGCCTGTGCATGTAAGTATGTATATACTCTTACACAAAATATATACACACTGATTTTTACACATTATATGTACTGGTGTGTGGGTGAAGGCAGGAGGAGTGGTACACCATGTGAGTGTGAGCTGCAGGAATCATAATGTTTTCTGGTTAAATACTTTTATGAGCTCTTCCAAATCATCAGTAGATTTCTTTTTTGTTTTTTCTTTTTGAATAACTAGGGATTAAACTCAGGCCCTTGGCACTTGCCAGGGAAATGCTTATTCTACTGAGCCATCTCCCTGGCCCCTAGTTGTTTTTTTTTTTTTAAATAACATCAAACTATAAGTTTCACATTCAGAAAATATAAGCAATGGTACAATATGTTTATCAGACATGCTGCATATGTAAATTTTCTTATTTTTCCTAATATAGCTAGATTATCATTTTTCCAA
>NW_004524690.1:9461448-9463271 GCF_000260255.1 Octodon degus
TCTGTCATACTGGGAATCAAACTCAGGACTTTGCCCTTATAGCTATATCCTCTGCTGTATTTTTAGTCTCTAATCTTTTCAAATCTAGACTATTTCAGCTGGACATATTGGCACATGCTTGTTGTTTCAAGATTCAGGAGGCTGAGGCAGAAAGATTGTTGTGAGGCCAGCCTGAGTTACAAAGTGAGCTCAAGGCCAGCTTGAATTGCATAGTGAGACCCTGTACAAAAAGACAAAAATGAAAAAAAAAAGAGAGAGAGAATATTTCCACCATTTTCAGGTCTTTTATAAAATTAATCATTTTAAAGAGCAACTACTTTACAAGATATACCTCAATGTGAATTTATCTGATGGTTGCTTCAGAATTAGATTCATGTCCAACATTCCTGGCACAAATGTCAGTGTGTCACTATAGGAAGCTGACTGTGAGCTTGTCCATCATGGAGGATGAGAAATTTGACTTTGATTAAAATGTTTTCTTGATTAAAATATGCTCTTCTATCTTTGTAAATAATGACCTATCAAATGATTGAGAGTTTGACACACCATGAATAGTTTATTCTTCAGTAATCTATCTCTAAAGGGATTTTAGTTCATTGATGATTCTCACCAGAATGAACTATTGTAGCTGTGAGTACTGATATAGTGATAACATTTAAAAATTATTAGCTAGAAGTTATCTTCAGAAAAGAACTCTCCCTTCCCTCCCTCTTTTAACATTGTTATTCTGGCAGTGTCAACTCATGAGTTTATTAAGTTTTAAAACACATTCTTGTCACTAATAATTAGAATGCTCAAATCATCCCAGATTTCACAAGCAAGCATCTTTTAAGTTGAAGCCTTTGTCCTTGTGACATATTCTCATAGACATTGATCATGTCCTTGTTTTCTGTCATAGAAGATGTTTGTTTAAATCAGTGTTAGACAAGCAGCAAACTTTCCATCGTGGTGTGTCTTTTTGGCATATTTTAGTGTAGAAGCATAGCTCCTCTTTGTTTTAAAGTCATAGTGACATTCTGAAGACACTACTCTAGTTTCTACTATGTTCCACGTTGTACAATTGTGTGATTGTTTCCTCCCAATATCAGGTAACTTTTTAAATCACCTGTGTTTCTTATAATGTGAAAGTGAAATCTGAAGCTTTCATTAGACGACTTTTGGCAGATTTGATTTGTAAGTTTATAAGTGACCCTTCTATTAAATTTATATATACTTTCATTATACATATATAAAGTAAAATGGTTTTACTCTTTCTACAGAACTCATTTTTATTTATTAAAATTAGATATTGCTGAAAGATTTTAAGTGATATTTTACTGATTTCAGTAAATATTTTTAGTAGTTTTTTGAACACACATCCTCAAGTATTAAAAAAATTACAAGTCAGAATGAAGTATCAACACATTTTTGAACTTAGATTTTAAAACTTTAGCATTTTCTCTTTGTCTCACTAGTTCTACACCTAGAAATAGTCTATGGACAGTCATTAAATTCATCATTATAGTGATGGATATTCAAGACAACAGTTTTATGCAATCAGGGTTGGTTATACACTCAGGAAATATGTCAAGATTCTCATCCATGAATTCAACTAACTGAGGATTGAAGGTAAATTTAAAAAAATGTTTATTGTTGCTGAGCTGGACTGTGTAGTTAGACATGTACAGTTGCCTTAGTTTTGAACATAGACAGGCTGTTTTTTCCTTATTCACCAAACAATAGAATATGACAACAATTTGCATTGCATTAGGTGCTACAAATATTCCAGTGATGATTTAAGGTGCACAGGACCATGTGGGAAAATTATACACAAATGATTCTCT
>NW_004524690.1:9464401-9476322 GCF_000260255.1 Octodon degus
TTGCCCAGGCTGGGCTTAGACTTGGAACCTGTTTGTCTCGGCATCCTAGAGTGCTGAGATCACAGATATGTGGCTCAAAGATAATTAATCTTGTTACAGAAATATTGAAATGCAAAAATTGGAAAACTTCACAGATCAGAAACTGTGAATATAACGGAGACGAGAATAAGTAAGAGGGTAAAAAAAAAACCTACATGCCGACAATAGCAACGAAAACAAACTCTACTTCCTTAAACTACTCTTCTATTGGATAACCATACTAGAAATAGTAAAATTTACTCTGTTGGCAAAAGCAAAATTCTCAATAATTAAAAAGAAAATCTCACACATAGCTTTTCTATTTCCCTCCTCCCCCCCACACCCCCCTCTCGGAGATTAGCTCTATTTTATGGACTTCCTGACTGAAGACCCTACACACAACTGTTTAATTTTGGGCGAGCACTCATTCCTATTTGTGTGAGGTCCTGTCCCAGAAGCCCACAGGAAGTCCTGCCTGCTCCTACTTCCCAGCAACAGCTTTTGCCTGTCCTGTTGGGAGCCCTCAGTGAGCTATGTGCTCCTGGAGGTGAGAAGATGTCGCAGAAGCACCTCAGGCTCTGCCAAGTAGAGGGGCCCAAGGCACGGTGGTTGTTTTCACATTGGATTCACTTCACCTTTAATTGGGGAAATTCAAGTTAGGAATGTGGAAACTAACTTTTTTTTTTCTTTTTATTATTACATGTTTACAGTAAGTAAAGACTACATTCATCATGAGCAGTTAGCACTTACATACACATAACGCATCCTAATTCATTTTTGTGTTTCTTTCTTTCTCTTTTTCCTCCTGGATACATCTTCCCCTTCTACTGTTCCTTTCTCTTCTCTCTCATCTCTTTTTCTTTTTCCTATTGTCTTTTTCTTTGCTATCTATTTAGGTTTCTCTCATAAGAGATGGCATATTTAACCTTGTATATCTGATTATTTCACTGAATATTAAGGTGTCAAGGTACAACCGTTTTCCTACAAATGCCTCGTTTATCCTTGTTATGGAAGATTAGCATCTCAGATTCACGGAGTTGTGAGATTACAGGCATAGTCTCCCATACCCCTCTAGCTAGGATTATTAAAGTTTTAGGAATTTTGTTATTTTGTTTTATTATCAGTACTTGAACTCAGGAGCTCACTCTTGCAAGGCAGGAACTGTGCCACTAAGCCATATCCCCAGCTCAGATTTTGGATTTTTTCTTTTTTTCTTTTTTTTTGCTGGCTCAGTCCTCCCTGAGGACAGGGCTGGTATAACATGTAGTGTGGGCTTTCGAACCGTGGTGGTACCTGCCTAAGCTTGCTTAAGCAGGGGCTTTAGACTGTTGAGATATCTCACAGGCCACGGATTTTTGGAATTTTTAAGCAAGACTGCAATACATGTTTTTATTAGGATAATATGGAATATATATAATCTTAATTCATTTATGCTGCTAGGCAAAATGCCTAAGACTGGGTAATTTATAAAGAACATAAACTTACTTCCTCATAGTTCTGGAGGCAGGAAAATACAAGATCAAAGTGCTGCAATTTTGGTTGCTTGGTGAGGGCAACTCTCTGACCAAAAACTGTTCTTTGGTATCTCATACTTCCGAGGGAAAAGGGCTGCATTCTCACACAGGAAGAGGAGGAAGGGTCGGTGAGCGAACCCTCTGCTCCAAGGGCTTCCATCCTGGTCCTGAGGGGAGAGCCCCTTGTGACCGAGCTCGCTCATATCAGTGCCACACTTCTCCTTGTCACTGCACTGACCACTCCATGTCAATCCCGAACTGCAAGGAGCACACATATACACTACAGCAACGCCCTAGGAGTGGAAACGCGAGATCCAAGAGTAATGAAAGTGCTGCTGGGTCTCGGCAGCTTCCAAGATGGATATACAGATGATATTCTGATGTACACTTCCATGAATTATGTATAAGAGTTCCTTTTCTTCTTTATATTGCTCACTACACTGTTGTTAAATTTTGAGAACATAAATTATAGTTAAGAATAATGTCACATTTTAACTTTAATGTTATTTTTGATAAGTAAAAATATATAAATTATTCTTGTATTTTAAGGACATCATTAAGTCCATTTATATAATATGAGGAATTCTTTAGAATAAGTAGTTTGTTTTTACCTCATTTTACACTATGTGGTATTTTCTTAATCCAGTGAAGCTGACATATCAGAATTAATGGTCACACCAACCAAACACACATAAACACACGTTCTTAATTCAGATTCTTATCTATCAAAATCTAGCTTAAATGTATTTTTTTTTTTCGCAGTGTCTCACTGCACAACTCGTACTTGTAGTGATCCTCCTGTTTTCAGCCTCTCTAGTGCTGGGATTATAGGCATGGGTCACCATGCCTGGACTCTGTCACTGGCTCAGTGCATTCAGGGGTCGGACCAGCATGGCTTGTGGTGCCAAGGATCAAACCCTGGTCCCTGTACTTGCCTAATAAGTGCTTAGTCTACTGAGATATTTAGCCAGCCCTTTGGATGTATTTCTGGGGAAAAAACAAAACAAAACAAAACAAAAAAAAAATATATATATATATATATATATATTCTATTAACATGCATGAAAATTTACTACACATGCATAATATATCTATGTGTTTTATAGTATATATATTTGTATGTGTGTGTGTGTGTGTGTGTGTAGGTGTGTGTGTGTGGTACTAGGTATTCAACCCAGGGCTTTTGTGTGAGTTACATCTCATTTCTTAAGTTGTATGTTATGTCTTGTTATGTTCCTAAAGTTACCTAAGATGAACTCAAAATTACAATGCTTTTGACTAGCATGTACATTTTTAGATAAAAAAAATAAATACATTACTTTCATAGCTTGCTGTCTTCTGGATTGGGGAATCTGTATTTGCTCATTCTTTGAGTTACACCAACACGCCTAGCACATTCTTTAATCATTGCAGGTATTCCAATACTCTTTAATTTATTTTTCAAACATTTATTGAGCTGCTCTTCAGGGGAAATATCTTGGTAATCACTGGCAATAGAATTTACAGTCACAGTCCTTGCCCTTAGAAATCCCGGTTAATGATGAAGATAAGCACGAAGATAAATAATTCTAATAGGTGCAATTTAGAGACATGTAAAGAAAGGAAATGATGAGCATCAAGTAATTATCTGTCTCAGCATTTCCCAAGGACTGAGTCAAGTTGCACCTTCTCGGGATGATTTCAGGCAATCATTAGAAACATTTTTATTAGATAACAATTTATTGCAAAAAGTATATTACAAAAAGTAATGATTTTGTGGAGATTTATTTAATATGAGTTTAAAGTAGACATTTAATTTTAAGAAGTTTGTCACTATAAAAATATTAAGAATTTATATGAATACAATTATTGCAAGAATGTAAAGTGGAGATGAGGATGACCAAGCTTTGGCATATTTTGATCAATCACATGACAGCCAGGTACACCTGCTTTGATGATAATTATAGTTAGGACCTGGGAGATACCTCAGAAACATAAGTGCCTACCTGGCAGTCACAAGGCTCTAAGTTTGATCCCAGGTACCAAAAAGATGATAATAATCATAATCATAATATTTAAATATGAACCTAGCTTTCCTGCTGTGAGGGCTCCTCTGTGTCATGTGCCATATTACCACTATGTCATGGTATCTCACTAATGATGGCAGTATCCCAAAGGGATGTTGCCCTAGCTACTTTCTCATCCCAGAGACACAATATCTATCACCCACAATGTAAAGGAGGGAAGACTTATTTTGGCTCACAGTTTGGAGAAGTTTCAGTCCATACTCCAAGACAGGAGCACACAACAGGAGAGAAACAGTCCGTGGCACTGCAGACAGGAAGCAGAAAAGGAGGAAGAGGGAGCTGTGTTGCTCCAGGCCATGCCACAGAGCCTCACCTCTTCCCACTGGCTTTACCTCCCAGCCAGGGGAGGAATCCAGTACAGTAAGACCAGAACACAAACACTTGCGTTGTGAACTTTCACAGATACAAACAGTCCTATAAACATGTGTAGATGTGAACAAATTGTGGAAGTATTGTACCACCATTTCAAGGTAACTGGAAAATTGTTTATTTACATTATGTTTGTATATATGTTTAGGTTTTTTTATCCCTTACATTTTATATTGTGCCAAAGGTGTATAAGATTCACTTTGTTGGACTTACAAAGGAACCCAGTTGACTGATGTTTTCCCTGATTAGAACTTGCTCCTAAGTCAGGGAGTTCCCAAATCACACACCAATGATGCAGTCACTTCCTCAAAGCCCACCTATGAGTGCATGAGGCTTTTGTGGGGGGGTATGCACCACAGCTAATTTGCTTTCCTATAGAGAAATCAAGAGAGCTTAATTAAATGACATTAACCAAAATATCTATTCTTTCATACCATGAAGTTGTAGCCATTAAGAGCTCAGTTTGAAGCCTGCAAAGGTATCTGACATTGTAAATGTTGCATTTGAGTGAAAGGCTTATATGGACATGTGCAGTAGCAGAACAATTAGGGGTGGGAGGTGGTGTAGGAAAGGGTGTCCTGTAAGGAGGTGATTCTAAGGTGTTCTCCAATGACGGAACAGGAGTGAATGGGGCATCAGAACAGGTAAACATCAGGTGGAAGCCTTGAGAAGGACACACCAAGCCACTGAGGAGGACAGAGACTTGGAAGCCCCACAATGGTGGGATACCGTGTATTTGCACAAGCCTGCCAGGAGAAGGTTGTGAAAACGTTGGAACTTTGCCAATTTCATGGGTAAGAAATGTTATCTCAGGAAAGATTTAATTTTTAATTTCTTTACCATGAATATATTTTCATGCAGTTTTGAACTACTTACATTTTTTTCTGTAAATTATCTTTCATGCTCTTCCACACTTTTCTATTTTTTTTCTCAATTATTTGAATATTAAGTAAATTAGTCTTTTGTCTATGTTAGGGAGTGTTGGTTTTCTTTTTTTTAAAGATTTATTTATTTGATATAGAATTTTGCTATGCAGCTCAGACTTGTAGTGATCCTCCTGTCTCAGCTTCCCTAGTCCTGGGATTACAGGTGTACCCCACCATACCTGGTTTTAGTGACTGACATAGTTCGGGGCTGGCACGGCATACAGTACCAGGGATTGAATCCAGGTCCTTGCTCTTGCCAGGCAAGTGCTTAGAGTGCTGAGCTATCTCCTGGCCTGGAGTATTGGTTTTCTAAATTGCTTTTTATATTTCAGTTTTATTACTTATTTTTTGACATGTAGGAGGTTTCAGTTATTTTTCAAGTCAAATCAATTTGCATTTTTGTGACTTTTGGATTTAACATCTCCTTCCTTCCTTCCTTCTTTCCTCCCTTCCTCCTTCCCTCCCTCCCTCCCTCCTTCCTTTCCTTTTTTCCTTCCTTCACAGAATTGTTGGTTGAACCCAGATCCATTTACTTATGTGTTTATTTGTTTTGTTTGTTCTGCCATGCTGGGGACTGAACCCAGACTGGATTGAGACACATCTCTAGAGATTTTTAGTTTTTCAAGCCCCAGTCTCTGCATCTGCTTAAGCAGGCACTTTAATCTGCTGAGCTATTTGGCTGGCCCAATAAGTATGCTCTTGAACTCAGGATCTTTCTGCCTCATCCTCCAGAGCAGCTGAGAATATAAGCTTGTGGGTGTTTTAGTATTTTAATAGTATCAGTATTCATGTTAAATATGTGATTGTTGAGATTGGTTTTGGTGTAAAGGGTAAGGTAGGGATGAACTAGATTTATTTTTCTCCATGTATTTCCACTTGCTGTAACACCATGGAATAATCTACATTTTCTCAATTAACTGGAAACATTACTGTATTAAACACTAACTCTCCATATATATCTTTTATGCAGTCTTTTACTGGGCCCTATTTTTATCGCATCGGCGGACACTGTCTGAGTATGCACTATGAGCACCATTTTTTTTATACTATTATTTGTTTCTTCTTTGTAAGAATCTTTTTTGGGGGGCTTATATCATGTGTCAAGAAACTACTTTGAAGATAATGATACACAGTGTAATTGTATTGTTATGCTGTTATTTGATTATGAAAATTTGTTTGATTTTTTTTCTTTTCAAAGTTTTATTGATAAACATATAGCAATGAGAGTTTCAAATCAAATCGAAAGTACAGTTTCAACAAATAATACACTGCATATATTCTTCTTAGTGGTTAATTGCTGTACAAGATGCAGACTTGTGATCCTATTTACAAACACCATTAGAACAAATCATTCTATTCAATAAGAGACTGCAACTATATATCTATCCCAACCTCTTTGAATACACAGATACAAAATGGACATTCATCTGTATACCCCATTTTTTCTAAGTCCCGTTATTGAATATTATAGGTGTGTAAACTCAGCAAAATATTCTAAAAGAGTCCAGTAGCCCATAATAGCATTGGGTCTTCTGTTTAACTGGCAATGTCAGAAATCATTGACCTGAGTCCCCCACAGCTCAACATAACAATATGGCTTTACTTCCTGTATTTTGTCTTCATACTTTTCTACTGGATGGTTAAGACAAAGGTAAAGCAGGACCTGTGCAAACAAGAGTTGTAGGTCTGAGAAGGTCAGTGAAATGCCCTCAGGATTTATCCTGAGATCCTGTACCTCAGATTGTAGAACCTTTGTCAGTGCAGCCATGTGAATGAGTCACGGCCAATGCTTGGCAAATGTGCTCTCGGTGAAAGCCTGAGAGAGTGTCTTCTCCCTATGTGACTCTCCTTAGGCCCACTCTACATCATCGATCACTTTCCTCTTTGGCCCCATAATCTTCTTGATCAGAAAATTTGGGACACTACTGAGGTACATGACATTACAGTACAAGTTCTCATATGTCCTGAGTCTTAATTGACCTTAGAAGGCTAGGGCCAAAATTTTGGCTTTCCTTGTAGCCCTTCTTTTACTCTAATTTTGGTCTGCAAACTTAGGTTGTTAACCATCCAGAAGACAAGCTTATTATTATTATCAAACGATTTAGGCTATCAAGCTTAACCTCACTATCTCACTGCATTTCAGACATCTTAGGCATAATAAGGAACAGTTATTTTTCATCAAGTATTGATATGTTGAACTTTAAGTCCCTACATAATATGATAAAAAACATTTAAAAATTAGATTATATTTTAAAAATAGGATAAAAAATTCTATGCTTCTCATGTTTGCACATAAGTCCAAAAATCTCACCATATACAACCTTGAAGCAGGACAGACCCACAATATTCCTTTTCCTGTCTCTTGCTTTCATTCACCACCCCCTTCTTCTTGAATATCCACCTACCCGAGAGACATCTTAGCAGTAACTGGCATGTCAGGACAAGCCACCCATATTCAGAATACCACAATGACAGGCATTCCCAATATGAAACCACTATTACAAATTACCATCTGCAGTGCAGTAGCTTAGTTCACAGATATCAGTATATATAGTTAGTGAGCACCATTTTGTAACACCCTTCCTCATCTGTGTTTAAAGCCAGGACCTTCATAACAACTTATATTCCCAGCACTTTAAAATTTTTTTAACATGAAGACAGAGTGTTGGTAAGTTGCTAAGCCACTGAATTTCCTTGGCTGGGCTCAAACATTTTATTTTTTTATTTTTAGTTCCAGGGATTGAGCTCAGGGCCTTGTACTTGTCAGGCAGGCGCTTCAGCCGCTGAGCTCTCCCCAGCCCCACTGAGCTCAGGCCTGGTCTTCCCCAGAGTGCTGGGATTGCAGACGTGCACCGCCACACTCAGCTAGCAATACCATGTAAAGATAATTATTGCTTGTCTTCCCTTACTGATTTGTAAGGCTGATCCCCTGAATGGATATTCTGTTTTATAATTTTTCTTATGACTCATTTATTTTTCCATGTATACTTTAGAATAGACTTTGTATATTTGAGGAAATAGATATGTTTAACCTGATTTAAAATTATACAATGTACATGTACTAAAGCATCGTGTGGTATGTTACTAATGTGTAGAATTTGTATGTTTTTATATGTTAATTAAAATAAATAAAATGTATAATTTCAAAAAAGTTTTTACTGTAAAAATTTCCCAATAAGATTTGTAGTGAGGCAGCGCATGCCTATAATCTCTGCTGCTAGGGAAGCTGAGGAGGGAGGACTGTAATGCCAGAGCAGCCTGTGCTACTCCTCAGTACTTTCTCTCAAAATTGTAAAAGAGCTGTATGTGCAGCTCAGTAGTAGAGTGAGCATGAGGCCCTGGTTTCAATTCCCAGCACTGAACTGTTCTCTTTTTTTCTTTTTTTTTTACATTTTAGATTGAGCAATTAAAGCAAAGGAAGTAGCTATTTTACAAGGTATATATTTCAAGTCAAAGGAAGAGTGATGTCAGGGCCAGCCTGCAATGTACACTCTGTATCAAATGATAAAGAAAAGCCCACCACAGAGAGAATGAGGCCACAGGACCAGAAGCAGCGACCCTGTGGGGGATAGGGACGGGCTTGGACTTTGGTCTTTAGTCTGAATGAGGTGAAAAACCTCTGCAGGTTTAGAGCATAGAAGTATCATTTTGAATTTTTGCATCTGTTAGATGCCCAATCAATTCTTTTCTAGCTATCTATCTGAAAGAGATAGTCAACCTATACAGAAGAAAAGAGAAACGAAATAAGTGGTAAAAGCACTGGTCAATGGTACTTGCAGTACCTTTTCTTAGAGGGAAAACTACAAGCTAGATGGAAAGTGAAAGGGAAGTTAGTTTTAGATATGTCTTATATTCATACTATACAATACTGAGATGCAGTTGGAAGAAGAGTAAGTTTGAAAGCACAGAAAAGAAAAATAATAATAATAATATGGGTGCTATCCTGAAAGTGGCACAGTGGGTGGGAGAGCTGGCTTATCTTTGCAACTACTCTTTAAAATATTTGTGGGTACAGTGATGTGACCCTGAGTGTTGGAGTAGTTTTCTGTGCTCCACAGGAGGAGGTGAGGGCTGCAAAGGAGCCAGGACTCCTCGAGGCTGACTTGGGTACAGATGAGGATTCATTTGATTCCTCTCCTTTTGAAATGTTTGAAAAGTTTGTAGAAGTAAAAAGCCTCTAAACTCATTAAAGATTAAAAAATAACTGAAGCATGTAAGTCAGGAAATTATTCTGCAGTCGTCTTGGCTGTTGCTTTATTGTGCATTTAAGATAGGTTCTCACAGAGGACACATATTCATAATAAACATTTTCATGTACTAGACAATTAGGTTCCTGAGGAGAAGATGAGATTACTTAGCCCTGAATTCCCAGTACATAGGAAGCAAAATTTTTTGTGAAGTTTGTTTTATCATTCTAAATATATTATAGTAAGCTCTTTTATAGTATCTATCTCCCCCATTAGTCTTCTGTTTATCAGCCATATAATGTCCCTCTCTCAATTTCCTTAGATATTTCCCTTCTTATGATGACATTACAACAGATATCTAAGAAAACTTTATTTTTTTTTAGAAGGATCTTGCTGGGTAGCCCAGGCTGGCCTCGAGTTCCTGGTGATCCTCCTGTCTCAGTCTCCCAACAGCAGGAATTAAAGGTGTGCATCCCATGCCTGGCTAGACAATATATTTGTACACCTGCCTAATTATTCCCTTGAGACAAAATTTAGAAGTGAGCTTGCTGGATCAAAATCAATATATTTAGAGTAAGTAGATTTTTTTCCTGCGAAGAGGTTGCACTTCTAGATCCTACCTCCAGACAGCTATGAGAATGATGTCACCCTAAGCTTAGCAGCGCGCATTGAAAAATCACTGTGATTTTTCATTGGCGCACGTGAAAAATCACTGTGTTCTTAATGTTTTGTAATCCATGTATTAGTAATGGATGTAAGTGCGTATTTATGACCTTATTTTTACCTCTATCACTGTAAAATATCTTTTCATGTTCCTTTCTTGTTGGACTCCTTTTGTCTTTCCCATTTAAAGAGCTCCTTATATTAAGATATCAAATATATTGTCACATTTTATAGAGATTTTTTTTCTGCAGTTTGCTATTTATCTTAAAGTTCACATAATTTTAAATATTTTAGCCTTCATTTTATGGTATCTAGGATTTATGACATGCTTAAAAAGGTCTGTTTCTATTGCAAAATTATAAGGCTATTGTTCTTGTAGTCATTTTTACATTGCTGGATTAATTTGTTTGTGTTTCTATCTTTTATCCACCTGGAATTTATGTTAGGCGAGGGTACACATTTTATTTCTAAATATATAGCCAACTGTCCCACCCATTGTATTGAATAATTTATTATCTATATCTGGTGGGGAATCACCTCATTATTTTTATTTTAGATATTTTATTGGCTCTTTCCACACATTTATTATTCCACATAAACCTTAGAAGCCTTTATTTGTTCCAAGAAAATTCTGAAGGAGTTATGCTTAGAAGTGCCTTAAAAATTAGGGAACAGTTGGCATTTGTCTAATATCAAGCGCTCCATTTAGGAACACAGTATCTCATCTCATATGTAAGTCTTCTCATTTTGAATTAACTTCTCTATAAATCTTTCAAATTTCTTCAGAATTCCTAGACATTTTATAATGTTAAGACCTTTAGAAAAAGTTTCACTGAATGAGATACGGCATTCTGATTCTTCATTTACCTTAGTTACTGCTAATGACACAGGTACGAAAGGCTGTGGAGTTTTTCACAAGTGCATGCATGCACACACTGGCACACATACAGATGATGGCAGGACAACATGTGAGTACAAAAGTTCTGGGCATATTATAGTACCTGCATATTTCATTACTCTACAACACCGATAGTTCTAGATATTAATTTAAGATAAATTAATCTGTGTTTCCACCAAAAATATGTACACAAATATTTATGGAAATATCATAAACAATAACTGAAAGCTGGAATCACCCCCAATGTCCGCTAACAGGAGACTAGAGAAACTGTGGCTTGTTATACAAAACAATACCACACTGACAGCAGCAAAATAAGCAAAGGCATACCAATGAAAGAAACAATACAGGAGAAATTTCACAACCATTTTTTTTTTTTTAGCAAAAAGTGCCTCAAATAGATACTCATTCTATCATTGTATTTATATGAAGTAAAAAAAAAAACCACTTTTTATTTGTCTTTGAGGTGCCTGTAGTATATCATAGATTTTAATCATTTTTAATTTTTATTTTTTAAACAGTACAAAATAGTATTAAAACAAAAATTGTATATGACACAGAATTTCATGGAAAAAAATAATGGACCTGTCATTCTGCACCATGGATGTCTGCAAGCTTAACTTTTTCTCTTCATAGTCTCTAAATAATTGAGTAGTTCTGGTTTTAATGCAAGCACCATTCTTAGCACCATAGATCTTGGGCTTTTTGTAAGTAGTGCGATCCTATTCTGAGGAAATAATAAAATTTTCTAATTTTTATTTACCTATTATCTCCATTTGAAATGTATTTTGAAGAAACTTTCACCCCCAAATACCAGAATTATATGTGACTGTAATTAGGTAATATTGTTGATATACATAAAATTTATAAACAACATAATTAGATCAAAAAAGCCCAGTGAGTAATTCATTTATGGTAAACCAGTTGGTTATAACCATCTAAGTAATCAAAGTCTCACTTCACAGCATATTGATAATTACCAAAAAGTTACTTCTTCAGCTTATTGGAATAGTACAGTTCTGTCTGATTCTCTCTGGTAGACCAAATGAGTACGTTTTTTTTTTTCAGTGAAATGTTTTTCTTCTTGGTGATGACATGGATGGTAGAGTGACTAAGATTGGTACTGATACAGAAAACTGCTTATATCAAAGTATAATATGAAATTAGAGGGATGCTGCATACTAAATAACCCATTCCTGATTTACTTTTAATATATAAATATGTCTGTACTCAGACAGGAATAAATTCAAAGTACAATAAAAAATTTACAGCAATGAGGT
>NW_004524690.1:9476692-9479386 GCF_000260255.1 Octodon degus
ATAACCCATTCCTGATTTACTTTTAATATATAAATATGTCTGTACTCAGACAGGAATAAATTCAAAGTACAATAAAAAATTTACAGCAATGAGGTTTCTCCAGGTTGTAGACTCTGATACTAGAAAATGTGGGGTGGTTTCTTTGGCCACATACATGCAAATGTACAAAAAGGGTGATATTGTAGACATCAAGGGAATGGGTACTGTGCAAAAAAGGATGCCTCACAAATGTTACCATGGCAAAACAGGAAGAGTCTACATTACCCAGAATGCTGTTGGCATTGTTGTAAACAAGGACATGATACTTGAAAGAGGATTAATGTGTTTATTGAGCATATTAAACACTCACAGAGTCATGATAGCTTCCTGAAAAGTGTTGAGGAAAATGATCAGAAAAAGGAGGCCAAAATGAAAGGTACCTGGGTTCAACTGAAGTGCCAGCCTGTCTGGTTCAGAGAAGCACACTGTGTGAGAATAAATGGAAAGGAGTCTGAGTTCTTGAACCTGTTTCCTATGAATTCGTGGTATAAACTGGGGACTTTGCTATACCACTCAGCACCTAATTGGAAGCTTAAGTCTTCTAGGTACTGCTTAAAAATAGGAAAATCATCCTGTGTTGTAAGGATGATTTTCTTAGTTGAACAGATAAGTGGTGCCTTCTTACCTCAGAAATATTTGCAGCAGGTTTTCACTGTTATCTAGTAATTGTAACTAATCTTTACTCTTCAGTGTTTTTCTTGCTGAAAGATATTTCTGGGGTATAGTGCAGGTGTCTACCCAAATATCCAAATATTTATAAATATTTACATTGGCTTAAAGATCCTGTAAATCACCATGGGGAAAAGATGTATCAAAATAAATTAAAGTCCCTTCAGTTAAACAAATGGAAGTCCACAACTCTTACTGAGAAGTTTTTGTACATCAAAAGAAATTACCAACCAAGTGAAAAGGCAACCCACAAATTTTGAAAAAATCTTGACTAATAAACACTCAGACAAAGGTCTGCTCTCTAGAATTTATAAAGAACTAAAAAACACTACGGCCCCAAAATTTAAAGACCCAATCCAGAAATGGACATCTGAGATAAACACACATTTCTCAGAGTATGAAATTAAAGAAGCCAATAAATATATGAAAAAATGCTCCACATCACTAGCCATCCATAAAATGCAAATTAAAACAACACTGAGATACCATCTCATCCCAGAAAGAATGGCTTTCATAAAGAAATCAACTAACAACAAATGTTGGAGAAGCTGTGGGGAAAAAGAAACCCTTCTCCACTGCTGGTGGGAATGTAGATTGTTGCAACCATTATGGAAATCAGTGTGGAGACTCCTTAAGAAACTAGGACTGGACATCCCATTCAAGCCAGCTATCCCCCTACTGGGAATTTTCCCAGAGGAATTGAAAACATCATATCATAGTGAATAATGTGTACCTGTGTTTATAGCAGCATAAGTTGTAATAGCCAAATCTTGGAAACAAGCAAGATGCCTGTCACATGTGGAATGGTTGAAAAAGATGTAGTATTTTTACATAATCGAGTATTACTAAGCTATAAAGAATGATAAACTTAATGCCTTTATATTTAAGTGGATGCCACTTGAAGATATACTCATAAATGAAATAAACCAGACTTACATGTGTAAATATCATATAGTGTCCCTAGTATAAGAACTCAAAAGAAGAAATACAAATAGAAAGGTGTAACACAATTAAAAGGAAAGCGAGAACTTGAAGATTGGACAATGAGGAGAGGGCAAGGAGAAAAACTGGGAAACAGGACAGGGACAAAGAAATACATCTATACACACAAGCAGGGCGAGGCAATGATCCTAAGAAACATCAGCAGGTTTTTGAAACTAGCAGTTATTGGAAGAATTCTCACCCTGACTAACTATACATGCTGATACCTGTGAAGCAAGCAACTGTACTGAAGATAGCAATGTATAATAGAAAGGACATGCTTGGAATGCCTGTCATCTGGTCTTCTAAATATGTTCTTCCTGACATGACATACCAATTGTTACCATACTGTCCCTCAAGTGAAAGATTTTTTTTTAAATGGGTAATAAATGAAAAAAAGACACAAGAGCAAATGGAGGTCCATTTCAATTAAATAAATTATTCAAAGCAAAACAAGTTAAAATTATATTTAAATTTAAAAAAAGTACATTTAAATCCTTTAGTGGGAGTGTGTGGGAGAACTTCTGGCTACCCTGTGCCTGCGGGACCTACTGGTTCCAGCCCAGGTGCAGAATGGGTGAGACCCTCTTCCACCCACTTGGGACACACCCCACTACTTCACAGCACCTCCCCTATCCCACCTGCCTAGTAGGAATTTCTGCCATGTTCAAGGAACCCCCAGACCCAGTCCTAGCCCAGGACAAGTGAGTGTGTGGCAGGGCTTTTGGCTACCCTGCACCAGCGAGACCCACTGGCACCAGCCCAGGCACAGCGTGGGTGAGACCCTCTTCCACTCATTTGCGACACACCCCACCACTCCGCAGTGCCTCCCCTACCCCGCCTGCCCAGTAGGAATTTCTGTTGCATTCCAGGAACCCCCAGATCTAGTCCTAGCTCAGGCCCTGTGAGTGTGTGGGAGAGCTTCCAGCTACCCTGTGCTGGCATGACCTACTAGTCCCAGCGCAGGCCTAGTGTGGGTGACACCCTCTTTCACCTTCTTGGGAC
>NW_004524690.1:9480913-9481921 GCF_000260255.1 Octodon degus
GCCAAGGAACCTCAACCCAATTAAAAAACACACCAAGACACATAATAGTCAAGATCCCAGAAATTCAACAGAAGAATAATCTACTGAAAGCCACTAGAGAAAAGAAGCAGATCACATTCAAAGGAAAACCCATCAGAATTATGGCTGACTTCTCCTCACAAACCGTGAAGGCAAGAAGAGAATCGAGCAGAGTACTTCAAGTCCTCTAAAAACAAATTGAAAACAAATTCCAGCCCACACTACTATACCCTGAAAAACTCTTTCAAGTTTGATGGAGAAATGAAATACTTCCATGACAAAGAACAGCTAAGGAATTTCATGATGACAAAGCCAACTCTACACAGGCTACTGAAAATTGTTCGAGAGAGGGATCAAAATGATCAGAACTCCACAAATGAGATCAGAAGCAACTAACAAAATAGGGCAAGCAATTAAACACAGGAGAAAAAGGAGTAAACGACAACAGGTAAATAACATGTAAATCGGAAGTCAATACATTTCAATTCTAACCATCAATGCAAATGGACTCAATTCACCAATTAAGAAAAATAGACTGGCACAGTGGATTAGGAAGCAAAATCCAACAATATGCTGTATACAAGAACCACATTCAACTCATAAAGACCTTCATACGCTGAAAATCATACATGCCCCAGCACCTCAGAAAAAAGCAGGGTAGCAATCCTATTCTCAGAAAGTCTCAACTTCAAACTAACAATGATAAACAAAATGAAGAAGGCCACTATATGCTGGTTAGGGGAAAAATCAAGAGGAAGAGGTAACACTCATTAATATAACACTCATAAGTATATATGCACCAAACACAGAAGAACCCAACTATGTAAAGCAATTTTTTTTTTCAGAACTGGGGATTGAACTCAGGCCCTTGCACGTGCCAGGGAAGCGCTTATTCCAATGAGGATCTTCCTGGCCTAGCAAATCTTAATGGACATGAAAAATCTAATATCCAATACCAAAATATTAACAGGAGTCCTTAACACGCCCTTA
>NW_004524690.1:9482966-9484338 GCF_000260255.1 Octodon degus
CAGAAGATGTAGTCCCTATACTCCTCAAACTCTTCCATGAAATTGAAAAGGAAGCAATCCTCCCAAAATCATTCCTGGAAGCAAGTATTATACTGATACCAAAACCAGTGAAAGATGCAACTAAGAAAGAAAACTACAGGCCAATCTCCCTCATGAACATAGATGCCAAGATCCTCAATATAATCTGAGCAAATAGAATATAGCAAATCATCAAGAAGATCATACACCATGACCAGATAGGATTCATCCCAAAAATGCAAGGATGGTTCAATATTCAAAAATCTAAAAATATAATACATTATATCAATAGAGCGAAAACTAAAAACCACATGATCATCTCCATTGATGCAGAAAAAGGCTTTTGACAAAGTCCAACACTCATTCATGTTCAAAAATTGGAATAGATGGCCTCTACTTCAATCTGGTAAAAGACATTTACGAAAACACAATGGCTAACATAATCCTAAATGGAAACTGAAATCTTTTACTCTTAGATCTGGTACAAGAAAACGATGTCTTCTATCACCACTCCTATTCAATATAGTTCTGGAATCATTAGCTACAGCCATTAGACAAGAGAAAGAAATAAAAGGAATAAGAATTGGTAAAGAAGAAGTAAAATTATTTTTGTTTGCAGATGACATGATACTTTACTTGGAAGACCCAAAAAACTCCTCGCAAGAAGCTGCTAGAATTAATACAGAAATTCAGTAGCATAGCAGGTTATAAAGTCTATACCCAAAAGTCAATAGCATTCCTCTACACAGACAAAAAACACACTGAAAGGGAAGTTAGAGAAACAATACCATTTACAATAGCACTGAGGAAAATGAAATACCTTGGAATTAATCTAACTAAAGAAGTCAAAGATCTTTTCAGGGAAATTTACACAATTCTTAAAAAAGAGATCGTAGAGTATTTCAGAAAATGGAAAGATATTCCATGCTCCTTGATAGGAAGAACCAACATTGTAAAGATAGCCATACTCCCAAAATTGCTGTACAGATTTAATGCTATCCCTATCAGACTACCACCAATATACCTCACAGAGGTACAGAAAGCATTCCTAAAATTTATTTGGAACCAGAAAATACCTAAAATAGCAAAGGCAATCCTGGGCAATAATGACAAGGCAGGAGGCATTACAGTTCCTGTCTGGAAATTATACTACAAGGCTACTGTGATAAAATCAGCATGATACTGGCAGCAAAACAGACCTGAGGATCAATGGAATAGATTAGAAGTTGCTTAAGTCCCTACAAACTCACTCATCCACCTTATCTTTGACAAAGGGGCCAAACATACTCACTGGAAGAAAGATAGCCTCTTTAACAAATGGTGCTGGAAAAACTGGCTCTCTACATGCCGAAAA
>NW_004524690.1:9501865-9510341 GCF_000260255.1 Octodon degus
GTGTATTATTTGTTGAAACTGTACTTTCGATTTGATTTGAAACTGTCTCATTGCTATATGTTTATCAATAAAACTTTGAAAAGAAAAAAAAAGATACAGTAAAGCATGTTAATTCCTTTGAACAAAGTTTGTTTGCACTATGGGTGAGGGTCAAGCGATCATGAAAAATGAAATTGTATGTTGGTGTTTCTGTGGAGAACTATGTCATCTATAAAATTAAAATGCATATTTTTATTTAGTTTTAGTTTTTCTACTTTGAGGAAATTTACTTTAAATGTATAATTTTACATTTATTAAATTAAATGACATTATTTTGGGTTATTTATTATAATACTGTTGTAGTGAAAATCTGAAAACAAACTATTAAAAGGGAGCATGGTACATAAAACACACTAGTATGTTTTTCAGTATATATACAACTATAGTGAAATTAGATAGACAGATCTATATAGATAGATGAATTCTATGGCAGATTTTTGAGAAAAATATATGATGAAGTGTGCTATGATTTGCATATTAAAGAGATGTATGTGCCTGCTTGCATATTTACCAGCTGGAGAAGGATGCTTGGTTGGATGGAGGGGCAGATGTGGGAATTCAAATGATAAATTATAAAAGCAAGTTTCCACATGGACTTGAAAGTTCATCATCCAAACAAATTAAGTATATTTTGTAATTATACATAGGACAATTCTAATTAGACAAATTGAAACCTTTACAGAGGAAAGGGAATAGCCAGAAATGTTTTATATCAAAGTAATTACAGTTATATTTGGGTGATGGAACCCGAGGGTAGTAGTTTATAGTTTTCCATTTTTGTTATGACAGCTCATGGATACTTAGCAACACAAACTTTCAGTGTCTTTATAAGCTATCATAAAGAGTTATTTTGACTTTTTTTTCTTTTGAAACAGGGACTCACTGTATAGTTCAGGTTGGCCTTAAACTTACTCTGTATCTCTGGTTAGACTTGAACTCTTTTGTGATTTTGCAAAACTCTTGCCTCAGCTTCCCAAGTGCTGGGATAATTCTCACAATATTTGAAATAAGAGAACATATTAGTTCTTTCTTGCTGTATAGAGAAAATATTAAATTTCTTTCACCGGACATTCAACAAAGTCCAGAGTCCCACTCCACAGTATATTGGTAATTTCCAAAAAGTTACTTCCTTAGCTTATTGGAGCAGCACAGTTCTTTCTGATTCTCTCTGGTAGACCTGAATGAATGCACACTTCTTCAGTGAACTGTTTTTCTTGGTGAGAAAGTGAGGTGGAAGTGGTGTTGAAACTGTGCTTTTACTTAACACCTGGACTCAGGCTGCTTCCTAAAATCCCCTTCTGAGAATACAGTGAATGTACTCTCATAGCTCCCCGAGGACTACAAGGTTATTGGATTTCCTCAAATCAAAACCAGAGCCTCAGTGTGTATGTGTGGGTGTCTCAAGTACAGAAAGTGATAGCCCAAATGTGGAAGAACATGAAAAGATGTAAATGTTCATTGGAATTCTTTTTCAACTGCTCTAAAGTGTGAAGTTTTTCAAGATAAAAAGCTGAGGTTAAAACAGAAGTCTGTCCAGGAAGCTTTTCTTAACACTGAAAAGTTAAGGTAGACTTTCCTAGGCCCATTCTACTAACAGAGGCTACTGCAGTATGGTCAGGTGGCAGAGTATAAGCCTGTGTTGGTGCTGTTATAGGGAAGACCACTGTTCCTTATCATCTTTCTTTTAACATGTTTTTTATGATGATAGTCTTTAAGAATCACCATAACAATATACTACTATTATCAGTTATCTATTCCTTTATAATAATAGATTTACCAGCTTAGCACCTCAGCAAAAAAAAAAAATATTTATCATCTCTCAGGTCAGAAATCAGGAAAGTCAGTTAGATCCTCTACAAATAGTCTCCTGAAGATTGAGTATTTTATTCCCCACTGCCCCTGAAATAGGATGTTGAATCCTAACATGCAGTGTGACAACAGAAGGGTCTTTGGAAGGTGATGAGCAGGATTAATATCCTCTCACAGTAGAGGCCCAGAGAGCTCCCATTGGCTTCCCATCTGTGGCCCTCTCAGTACCAGGAAATCAAGCAAGCCTCCAGCAGACAATGAAATTTCCTCCTTGATCTTGGACTTCTAAGTATCTGAATCTGTGAAAATATTTTCTTGTTTTAAAGCCATTAGCATGTGGTCATTTTGTTCCAGCATTACCAAGAGTATGACAGCTAAATCCACAGTGTCAACCAGGGCTGAGCTATCTTTCAAAAAAGGTTTCACCTCTGAGCTCTCAAGGTTGGTGCAACCACTCAGTTCCCTACAGGCACTAGGACAGAGACAGTCTTCTTCCTAGTTCTTGGAACTTTGATTATTGTCCTTAAAATGAGACCCACCACAAATAGTGGCTCGCCTTGCCAAAGCCAGAAAGGAACAGCTTGGCCAGTCAGACATCACAGTTGCTGAAGCCACAACTTAATACTTCTGTTGTATTTTATGTGTTAGAAGCAAGACAGGTCCCACCCCAGGGAAAGGGAGAGGGTTATACAAGCATGAGCAGGAGAATAGGGTCAAGGGCCATTTTCTACAGATTGTCCCATATGCTTCCTAACAAAAGGAAAAAGGTCCAAAACACCTTGAAAATTTTGATACTTCAGTATTTGTAATAGCATTTTATATCCTCTAAATAAATTGTCATGCATAAATAATCAAGAGTCTTCAGACTACTGAATGTGTCCACGTTTAGGTAAAGAAATTGATGTTTGGCTTTCTTTGGCAGAAACTTTGTCATTGGACAAATCCTCAGATTGAAATTAAAATTTGATACAGCAAATTTTAATGGAACCCAAGTTGTTCCATTTCTTTAGAATGAGAACATCACTTCCATCCATTTCATTCCAGGACACTTGCTAATTCTGCCCTTTTTGGTGAGACAGTCCCAGACAAGTAGATGGAACTTGGTGCCTGTAGGCCAGTGAGGCTGAAACTGGGGTATGCATGTTTCAGCAGGCTGCTTGTTATTATTAAAAGGTCTAAAAATTTTGCCACCACTGCCCTGGGTCATCTTTCCTGCAGTTTCCCAGATGGAAAGAATTTCACAAGATTATTTGATTATGGGACATTCTTCTTGAATGAAACTCAAGAGTTTACACAGATGCAAAAAAACAGCATTTAAACATTTTTACTGTTATCATTGTATTTTGATTTTTTTTTTTCAAAAAATACATTCCCATTTCTTTTGGATAATAATATGCAGAGCTGGCCATACTGGGTGTTTCTAGCTGACAACATTCCTTTGGAGTGGAAAGGCTGACCCTGCCTCATTCCTGGCTCCTCCACTCCTGGAATTCCAATTCCCTCTTTGGAGCCCTGTGACCCAGTGTGGTCAGCAGTCAGCACTGCCTGATGGCCTTTCAGAAATGCAACATTTCAGGCCACTATAAACCTGTGTAATCAGTCAGCATCTCAGTGATTTCATTGCACATCCATGTTGGAGAGCCTCTAACTGCTTCCTCTTGCTTTTTAGTTACCACACACCAATACACAGCTTTATATTCCAATGCTGAACTGGTAAATTTCCTACTCACACTGGCTTTTTCTTATTCTCAACTATATGGCATTAAGACTTTTTTGCCCATGTGACCCTTTTTTCATCATCACCTACATTGTCCTAGCTAATTTTCAGTCTTCTGCTGAAAAGCCCCTTGGATCCCTCTGAGGAAACCTCTTAGCAGCCGTCCTTCCTCACACCACCCCGAGGATAGTGTGGGGTGAACATTTCTCCTCTGTATTCTGCTTATTATTTGTACATCATGCTTTAGGACCGCAAGCTATATGATTATATATAGTCAAAATTCTTTTGAGAACAGTGAATGCGTATCGTGTTTAATTTTAAGTGATATATAAAAACATATGCATCATACACATGAATAGACTGACACAATATTTTGATATAAGCTTATGTTGTATAATGCTTAAGTTGGTTAAACATGTCTCTTCTCATTTTTAATTTCTGCATCATGAAGACTGCTCAAATACTTTCCTTTAGTTTTTTGAAGTGACTGATTTGAAACATATTTTTATCTTCAGTCACTCTGCCATGTAGGAGTGTTCTGGAAGTTCCTGTGCCTGTTGAATTGCAAGAGAGCTCTCACTCATCAGACTGCCTCAGCTCTGTGCAGAGCATGTGCTCAGCATGCGCTCAGCCTGGGTTTGATCACCTCAAAGTAAGTTAATATGCAGACAGAAAACGAAAGAAAGCAAGAAATGAGTGTTTTAGTTCTCATTTTTTCCCCAGCATTAAGCCCCACAGTAATCTGAATGTAGAGCCCCTAAAGAAGATAACTGTGACCTAATTTCTGGAACCTTGTGAGTGTGACCTTAGAAGGTTGGTAATATCAAGATGAAAATAGTTTTGTCAAATTCACACAAAATTGAAGCAAAATAATGAGAAGAAAGAGCTCATGCCTGCCTGTCTCAGATAAATGCTATTGTAGTCCTACAAGAGGATCTTCTTTTTGTTAGTGGTACTGAGAAATGAATACAAGGACATCCCATTCACAGACTTGTTTGTTTTTATTTTTTAAAAATTTGAGCCAGGAAAGTTGCTAAATTGCCCACCGTGGGCATGGATCTGTAATCCTCCTGTCTCAGGTTCCGGGAGTTCTGGAATTTCAGGCAACATATTCATTACTTTTCTGTTTGAATCCATACTTTGCTTGCTCCCATGGATGCTTGGGTTTAGCAAAGAAATTTTGCCTTTAATTTTCCTTATGAGTGCAACACTTCAGGCCAGGTGGCTTGCACAGAACGCTGGACTGTAGCTGCGCCTTTCCCAATGACTTGATCACCAACTCCTGCCTCAAGTTCCAAGACCAGTAAACTTTGTGTCAAGTGACTCATAAATCTTTCCCCTTTTGCCTTTAAACCTTCCCTTGCCTCATATTCCTTGAGGCCTGCCCATCATTTACTGTAACATGCTCATTCCCACTTCAGGGCTATTCTGTGCTTATACCAATTAATTAATCTTTAGAGAATCTCTCTAATTTTAATTTAGGTGACAGACCTTACTTTGTTAAAAAGGCCTTTGAATATTTAATTGGGGCAGAGTTCTTATTAGAGGTTCTCCTGGGCTATGGCCTGGACACTCCATCCAAAGATAAATGTCCTTACAGGAAAGGATAAAGAAGAAAAGATGACCATGTGACAATAAAGTAGAGACCAGTATATTGTAGCCCTATGCAACTGCTAGAGCCACCAGAAGACAGAAGAAGCAGGACTCTTCTCAAGACTCTTGATTTCAGAGTGATTCTCACATGTCCTGTCTTATTTCTTTCCATATATGGCCCTGAGGGGTCCAAGGCAGCCTCATTGGTTGTGTTAGGAAAGATTGTCTTTCCCAAGAAAGAAGAAATGAAATCCACCTCCCATGCAGATGTTAAGGAATGCTAAGACAATCAAGGATTTAGACTGAATTACTAAAATAGCTTGATTAGCAAGATAAACAGTGCTCATCAAAGCTCCTTTAGGTTCTTTGCCGCCCTAAGATCACCAATCCCAAATTGTTGAGTCATGAATTTTGCCCAGCCTCTAGCGGCTCTCTGCTTTCCACACACCATCCTCAGTACCATCAGGTGTGAGCTGTGGGACTTCCCAGATACTCTCACTGTGAATTCTGGACCTTAGTTAGATACTCCCCGTACATGTCCATTATTGCTGTAATCCCAACAATTCTGCTACTTCCCAGCAGTCCAGGTGTAGGAGTAGGCAGTCATCGCAGTTCTAAGAAACCACAAATGAAGGAATCCTCTCGTCTGCTTCAGATAGTCTTGTCTGGAGGAGGGCAATGACTTGACCACTGCTATCAATTTGCGATCAGTATGACCAGTGCCAGAACATGGGGCAAAGTACTGGTGCTAGTGGCTGGAAAGAATGAATGGGGGATCAGATGGCTGGAGGGACTGTGGGTCCATCCTCAGAGCGTGACACTGTGGTGCCAGCCTAGGTTCTCTAAATCACCAGCCCTCCTGACCTCCTTATGAACACCTTAGAGTTGCACTCCACTCTGCTGTTCACTACTGTGACAGAGGGGATGAATTGGCAAGAACAACAGAAATGTATGTGGAGTGACAGAGGCCTGCGCCATTGCTGAGGCTTGAGCCATTGCTGATGTTCCCAATCCTTTTCTATAAACAGTAGAGAAACTTCATTGAAGTAAAGTGGCCTCCAGAGTAAAGGAAAAGATGCATATTCCACTCCAGCTGTCTCTAAAACTTTTCAGTTTGTATATTTTAGTGTGTAACGATTGTGCTCTTCATAGGCTGTCACCCCGTTTTTGTATGCCCATTTGAACATTCTATGTAAAATTTCTGCAACAATCTTGATTCTTTTCATTCTTTTTATTTCCTCTCCTTCCTACCTTCCTTGAATTTTTGCCCCCCTTCCCTTTTACAAAAGACATATCTCCCCTTTTCTATTATCTGTCTTGTATCTTGCCCTTTACTTATATGTTGAGTTTTTCAAATAAGAGGAAATGTGGTATTTAAGATGTGCATCATGAGCCCATGTCATGATGCATCCCAAAAGCTTAATGTTAAGACGGACTGTGGAAATTTTATATATATATAAAAAAAGAAATTTTGTATAGAATGTTCATATAAATATACAAAAATAGGGTGACAACAGATGATAACAATGATGTACTACGTATTTCCAGAAGCTGGAAGAAAAGATTTTGAATGTTTTCACATGAAGAAAGGACAAAAGTTTAGAGACAGATGCTCAGCCCAGCTGAAGCATCGCACCATGTACACATGCACAGAAGCCTCACCTGCGGGCTAACATAGAGCTCAGTGGTAGGACGCTGGCCTGCATGAATGACGTGCCGGGTTTGAGGCCTCATACTGCAAAAATAAAACAAAATCAAAAGAAAAATCTGAAATAAAGTAAAAATACTTCGTATGATTCTTTATGTTTCATCTAACAATAAATTTAAAACTACTCATGCACATTGCATTTTTATCTTTCTTTCTTCTTCTTCTTTTTCTTTTTTTTTTTTTTTGCATCTTTATCTTTCAATTCACAGACATTATACAGACGTTAGCACAAAACCTTTTACCCTGAGGGCAAAAACCACCTATCTTCAGATTTATTGTTGCCAGTTTCTCATCGTATTGGGTTCTTGGGAGATCCTATGATCCTATGCCCACAAAAGATTGCACAACTTATTTAGCATTGGTGATTGGCTTATGCCACTAAATATTTGAAATAATCCTCACTTACCTATATGTAAACTATCTTGGTGCACAGCTATCAACCTGGCAAACCATAGCCTAGCAAGCACAAGTCTTCAGTGAGACACAAATTAAAGGAAACATTTCGGTATTGCTAGAGGACAAAATCATTCACTGAGTTACTTAGCACTAGCCTCTGAACCAAGTTCCAGCTGGAAAATCTCCAGATCTTTCTCCTTTTAAGTGTGTTGTTGTAAGAATAAGTTTTTGTATTGGATTTTTTCATTTTATTATGTCTCCCATAACAGTCAACTTCTGCAAGGCTTCTGCAGTTGAAATAGTTTATTGATTTATTTTTACCAAATGTTTGCTTTATTTCATCAAGATTTAAGCTCGTCAGAAGAGCTCCTGGGGCATTCACTATCTTCCTTCCCTTGCCTTGCTTTTTCTTATCTTCTTTCCTAAGTCAGAGAGATTTCTTCAACTTTCCCTCCTTCCTTTGAAAGTTTATAAATTTTCTTATGAAAGTCAAGAATTTTGACAATATTTCCGTTACATTTTACAAGTACCTTCATATAACAACTGTCATAGAAATAATCTGATATTTATGCTAATCTCTGATATTTAAATGTTCTTGGTTGCTGAAGACAACCATTTATTCATTCTTTTTTTTGGGGTGGGGGAGTGGGAAATTGAACTCAGGCCTTTGTGCTTGCCAGGGAAGCGCTTATTATGAGCCATCTCCCTGGCCCCAATTCATTCTTATTTTGAATTTAATTTAATTTTACTAAAGAAATACATATACATGGGGCTGGTGAGATGGCTCAGTGGTCTAAAGCACCTACTTAGAACAAGCTTAGCAAAGCACAGGAACCGCAGTTTAACCAGCCAGCCCCGCCCCCAGGTGGGCTGAGCTGCCACACACACAAAAATAAATAAATAAATAAATAAAATTAAAAAAAAAGAAAAGAAATACATATACATTACTTCATAAAATTATTGTGTAGTTTATAATTAAAAATTCAAAAACAAAAGTGCAGATCCACTTTACTTTCCTCCTTTTTTGCTCCACAGGCAAAATCAGGTTCAACTTTCACTTCTTTCTTACATAAAGTAGATAATACATTTAAACTTTCCCTTTACACGGAGCTATTTTTCCAGCCCTTTAAAAAGTATCTTCCTTCTGAGGCAGGATCTCACTAAATTGCCCGAGCTGGGTTCAGTTTCACAATCCTTCTGCCTCAGCCTCCCAT
>NW_004524690.1:9511201-9511802 GCF_000260255.1 Octodon degus
GCCCAAGATTCCATATTAATGGAGCTCTTCCTCCCAAAATTAAATTACCCAAAGAAATCAATAAAAACATAGATCAAAAGAAGGTATTGTGGATGGAAACTTACATGTCTTTTTCATAAGTATATGGAAAGAGGTTTTGGCCTTAAAGAAATGAAGTATATCACAATCACCCGCAGGTGCCCAAATTAATACAGACCCAGGAACCAAGTACACTTGCCCTTCTCTCCTCAGAAATCAACTCTATCCTAATAAGAAAGGATGACACTTCATAAGGACATAGTTTATTTCATTTAGGGGCTGTGTATGCCTCAAGACACTTGCTTGGAATCAATGTAAAGCTGTAATATGTCCTTGAAGTAAGCCATGATAAATTTCAAACAAGAGAAATGAGCACCTAACGGATTGCATTAAAGCATCCTAGGTATTATCTGTTTATAAGAGATCATATTACAGTTTTAATTATTTATCTCCTTGAACATCATAAACAGGTTGGTGTTGGTAACAGTGTTTTAAGCATTTTCGGTCATCCTTTAGAACTATTTCTTAGTGCATCTTATGAACAATAAATATTAATATTTTAACATATGTTTTGAAATTGTCA
>NW_004524690.1:9518697-9533223 GCF_000260255.1 Octodon degus
AGGATCACAAGTCCGCATCTTGTACAGCAATTAACCACTAAGAAGAATATATGCAGTGTAATATTTGTTGAAACTGTACTTCTGATTTGATTTTAAACTGTCTCATTGCTATCTGTTCATCAATAAAACTTTGAAAAAAATAGTGATTATGACATGTTTGGGATATTATTTTAATTTTTCATGATATTGAAATTTTAATTAAAAAAATTCCAAAGTAAAAAAAAAACAATTCCTGAAAGCAACAGACTCATGTGTGATGGTGAATATCAGACCTCTAATTTTCACATTTCTGCATTGGTTTTATGTTAAACCTGTAGCTTAACAAACTACTGTTATTTCTAACTGACAGACATGTATTAATATTGTACTTTGGAGGTTATAAATATTATGTGGAAATTCATCTAGTTTTTGTTTTGAAATTTATAATAACAAAATCTCAATGTTGTATATGTTAAAAATAGCCAACTCCGAACAACAAGGACAGTATATTTGCAGAGGAAATACCCAAGTACTGTAATGCCTGGACTAGAATTCTTTCATATCTGAAGTTCTGAGTCTCAAACATCACTTGTGGTAAAACTTTAATTTCAGCATTCTTCACGCCAAAGAGCAAAGATAAGAATTCAGGAGGCTGCAGCAGGTCCCCTTCGTTCCCTCAGTCCTCACTCTTCTAGTGGAAAATCCCATCTCTGGTATCTGGAATGGCCACACAGTTCTCCTATCTGAAACAATGCAGGCTAATCTTGAGCTGATTAGGGGAGTGTTCCTTAAAATGAAAACCTTCTGCTGGGGCAGGGGTCAGGGAGGGGGTTATTCACATCAGGTGGTATAATCTATTTTTTAATTTAAATTTTTGTTATATACTACTTACATATATGCTTTGCATGTTGTGTAACATTGAGTCTCCATCAACTGCTTCTTTTAAGAAATGTGAATTTTGTGTTCCCATCCTTCCTGGCCCCTTTGCCTTTGCTTCTCCTTGCCTCGCCTCCTGGCCAAGCTCCGTGTGAATTTCTTCCAGGAGATACAATTGGTGTGGTGGAGAGAAGAACCTGGCTTTTAACTGTCTCAGGATTTTGAGTTCCATCTTAGCCAAATAAAGCAAGAGTGTACATCTCTTACAGCTGAAAGGTCACTTCAGGTAACAGAACACATTTGGAACCCTATCTTCCAGATAGTAAATACATAACAAACTTAAATTGCCATCTTAAAAAGACATGTTGTATTTAAACTTAACATCTTTTCTTTCCATCCTTCCCCCACAAGCATCTATGGCAGCACAGAACTGCTTTTCCTGTGAGGGTCAATTTTCAATCTCACACTTGATTCTCTGCAGGGCAAAAGTCCTGTTCTCTTCTGTACTTTATGAGCTGTTAAGGCGCAGTGACAGTGCAATGTGTTCAGGCTCTTCTAATTTCTCACCTCTGTGTTTTTCACTTCAAGTACCATTGATAAAGTATATTTGCATTCTGATCAGATAATCCAGGAAGTCAAAGCTTCCAATTCCTTCCTTCTTTCTATGAATTTTTTATGCTTTTAGCCTGAAATTCCTCTTATTGGTTTATATGACATTTAAAAAATAAACGGATGAAATAATTTATTTCTCTTTGCATCCTAAATAAACTATTTTTCCCAGACTACTCCATCATCTAGCTGAGAACTAGAGGCTGCTGCTCCAGACTGACCTGAGTGGTGAGCCTTCCTGAGGGTCTCCCTCTAATTCTTAAGCCCAACATACATTAGTTCAGCTTATGCAGACTCTCACAGCTTCGTACTTGGTCTGCCTATAATCCCAGTCAGTAGGTTAAGAGGTGAGGCAGAATGATCCCAAGTTTATGAGTCCAGTATGGGCAACTTAGCCACTTAATAAGACCTTGTCTCAAAAAAAAAAAAAAAAAAAAAGATGTAGCTCAGAGTGTAGGCCTTGAGTTCAATTCTTATTACTGGAAAAAAAAATAGATACCTAAAGCTTAAAAAAAAAAAAAAAAAAAAAAAATCAAATCACTGGGGATGCAGCTCAATGTGAAGGTCCTAGTTTCACTCAATTCTTGGTACCACTGCCACAGTCAGACTTCTCTGCACATACTAAGAACACTTCTTCCAACTTAAAGCTACAGAATAAAACTAGATTTTCCACTTAATAAATTTGTGTGGCCAAAGGTACAATGTGTTTATGTATTTTTTTTTTTGGGGGGGGGTTACTAAGGGTTGCACTCAAGGGCATGCACGTGTCATACAAGCCCTTGCTACTGAGCTATACTCCCAGCCCCAGAGTGTGTAGGGACATTTCCCAGTGTGAGGGGAAGTCTCTTCACTAGCTCGAGACTTCCTATATCTTACTTGGCCCAGATGTCTAGGACTACTAGTTCTGATCACACCAACAATCTTCCAAAACAGCCACTAGATAGGTATTTCTAGATTGGAAGCACAACTGCTTGCCAACCTCTAAGAGGCTGAAGGGGGGTTCTGCTATATCTGTCTCCCAACCTACTATCCCAATCCACAGCCCCCATGTCTTTGCCTCATAGCACTGAAAACTGAATGCTACACAGGACTAGATCCACTGAACATACCAGGTACTATCTTCCATTAATTACCTCTACTAAATTTGTTCCTTATCTTGGCTGTATATGGTAGTCACCTAGGAAATTAAAAAAAAAAATGATACCTGATTTCTATCTCCAGAGACTCCTACAATTGATATGAATGTGCACCTTGAATATTTGGATTTTAAAACACCTTCTCAGGTGATTTTACATAATTGATCAAATTCTCAATCATACTTCTAAGCACATAAATATCTTCCTATCAATTTTATAAGAAGTTTCATTGTGTTCCTCCTTCCCATTATCTCCCCCTGCAAACTTATTTGGAAAGAACTCATTACTAAGTTAAGTGAAGGACTTTGTATATCTATTTGTGTTTCTCTGTCAGGCGCTGGGGCTGGAAGCCAGGGCCTCACACATTCTAGGCAAGCACCTGACTGACCACTGAACCGTGCCTCTAGCCCTAGTGTGTGATCACACTGTACAGTGAGCCACTAATTCAACATGACTAGTTCCTGTATTAAGCTAAAATGTCATTTAAAGAGACAGAGACAAAAGAAGCCTACTAAATGAACGTAAAGGCACAGATGACAGCTTTATATCAACAAGCCAAGGGATACCAAAGATTGCCAGCAAACTGTTAAAAGCTAGGAGAGACAGAAACATTCCTTAGAAGAACCAAATTTCAACTTCGAGCTACCAGAATTATGAGAAAATAAATTCCTGCTGTTTTACTGAGGAAGTTGCAGGAAGATTTTCGTGAGCTTGAGGTCAGCCTGGGCTACACAGTGAGCTCAAGACTGCATGCGAAGACCCTATCTCGAGGGAACAGGGTTCTGTTTTGTAAGCAACGCCCCCTCTCTTTTGTGCTCAACGTTGAGCTACATTGCTAGGCCTTTTAAAGTTGTGTTTTGAGAGAGGGTCTCATAAATTGCCCAGGATGGCCTGAAAATTGCTAACTTAAAACAGATGGGACAAAAAGCAAGTACTACATGTGCAATTTTCCACTTTCTTCAGATAGTCATTATTATTTATGTGCTGCAGATTGTTTAATACTAAGAGTTAAGAGGACAAACAAAAACCAGGCAATGTCATATAGTCTAGACTGTAGTTTTGGAGCCAATCAAATAGTCATTCATAAAACTCCTACTGTGTTTTCTATAGGAAAAAGTTGTGACCAATGCAATGATATTTGGAGATTAGCTCTTTTAGCAAATCTGAAGGCAGACATCCTTAAGGGGTTAATAGTCAGGTGAAGGTTCTGAAGAATGAGCAGGAATTCACTAAAAAGTGGAGGGCAGTGGTGCAGGTACAGGGCAGGGATGTTCAAAACCTTTGAGTGGAAGGTTTCACTGGGCACCCTGACTCTGAAGGTCAGCAGTGAGTAAAAGCATCATTCTTAAAAGCTTCTGCACACAAGTTTTGGCCTGTTCTCTGTTGTGTGCCTGCCCACATGCCCTAGGTACTTCTATTCTTACTTTTACTTGGCCCAGACTTGCCATACAGAGACTGTTTTTTGTTTCCTGCTTTTAATAAAATTTTGCATCAGGCATAGTGTCATACCCCTATCCTCACACTTAGGAGGCTAAGGCAGAGGGATTGTGGTGAGTTTGAGGCCAGTCTGTGCTATACAGTGAGACCCTGTTTCAAGAAAAAAAAAAAAAAAGTTGCTAAGAACAAACAAATCTTTGCTACTGTTTGTATTTGTCATGACCAATTTCTTGCTCTGGATAGAAAGAACCTAGAAAGCACCTCCAGAAAGAGACACCAGTGTCCCAAAGCCCAGTGACATATTTGGTGATCCAGCCAGGAGAACAAGTCTTTTTTCTTCAACCCAACCAGTGAACTGCAGCAACCCACAGCAGTTGGAGAGCATAGACTTTCCAGTCAGAAGAAGAAGTTACGGAAGACAGAGACCTCCAGCTCCTCAGTATCCCATTCGTCTCTCTTAGGAGAAATGAGAGAGGGGATTAGGGTGTGGTACAGCTGGCCAGGGAAGTAGACATGACCTGCTCATTACAAAATCCCAGGACACATGTGCAGAGCAGTTCCCAAAGTTCTGCACATGCGCTTCTTGAATGAACTTGAGCAGTTTTTCAATATCCTGCCCTAGACCTGCCGTCAGCCTGAGAAGGGAGTAATACAGGACAGTTCACATCAAAGTTTTGCCACTCTGTGGCCCACTGGGATGCTGTAAGGTGTACTTCTTTTCCTAATTTTATTTAGTTCAAACTCGCTCTGCAGAGTCTGTTTCTTTTCCTAGCTTTAAAGAAACGTTGCTACCTTTTGAGCTTGCCTTAACCAATGCTTTGCTCAGGATAAAAGAACCCAGAAGTCCCCTAGAGAAGGATGCTCCCATGCCTCACAATCTAGTAACCACTGGATGCTTCTACAGTACCAACTTGTTACTAAAATTGATCATTAAAGAGTTGTTTCATACAGAACAGAGGGACTTATGTCAAAAGATTTTAACTCTTTAATTAATTAGAGAACTAGGATAAGGACTAAAGTTGGTTCCCAGACAAATGAGAGGCTGAGGTTTATGTAAATCATTAGGAATAGAAAAGAATGTTAAAATAAGACTCCTTAGTTTAGTCACAAAACTGTTAAAACAAAGAGCATAGTAAAACAAAAATATTTAAGATAGTCTTTTCTGACAAACAGTTCTAGAAGTTAATATGTACTTTATATTATCTGGGCTTCATCAACTGGTAAATAATTAAGTCAAACCAAGTATATTCTTTTAGAGAGTTTGAATAACAAAAGTTTGTTAGATGGTGTCCTAGATGAACATTAAAAGGTCATGTTCCATTTTTCTTTAATTTCTAAGTTTAGGATTATTTTTCTTAGAAATCCAGTTGCAGAAATGGGAGTAATTTAATATTAGATAAATCAAAGTAGACAAGCAAGGGGTCAGATCATATAGGATCGAACAGTTGGATTTTGCTTATATTCTAACTCAAGAAGCAATTCAGAGGGACAGAGAGATAGCTCAGTAGAATAAGCACTTGCTTGGCAAGTGCCAGGTCCTGAGTTCAATCACTGGTACTGCCAAAAAAAAAAAAAAAAAAAAAGCAACTGAAGGTTTTTGTCCATGTGCTAGCACTATCTGATTCATAACTCAGTAGCTCACTCTGGAGGAGTAGAGAAATCAAGGGTCAATAATGAGAATAAAAGAAACAAGGCAGGAGATGGAGATTTGTTTTGGATGGTGGTGGTAAAGATGAGGGAAAGCAGACCAGGAGTGGTGGTGCACCCTTGTAATCCCAGCACTTGGGCGGCTTAGCCAGGAGGATCACTACAAGTTCAAGACCAGCCTGGGCCACAAAGTGAGTTCAAGGCCAGCCTAAACTACATAGCAAAATTCTCACTCAGAAAAAAAAAAAAAAAAAGAAGAGGGAAAGCAAGCAATTTTGTTTGTTGGAAAATAACTCTTCTGGGGTACCCAGGAAGACTACTACATTTAGCAGAAAATGCTCAAAGGAGCATGCTGGGTATATAGCATTGTGTCTTAATTTTTTGTCATTATTGTTCTCCAAAAAGACTTTTCTTACTAATCACCCTCTCCACTATGAAATTCTACTACCACAGATGCACTGAACATTGGCTTATGTACCAGGACCTTTAGGGGGGCATAAACTAAGGTTGTAGCTATAACATTTTTAATCACACATGAACAAGTTTTTACTTATTCGACACAGGATATAAACATCACAAGTATATACACCAAAAGAGAGTCAGAAGTATACTTGTGGTAGGCATTTGTGAGGACGTGACAGCTTAAGCTGTGACCCTGAAGCTCATTTAGGAGAGGGGAGTGAGAAGTGAGGTCCCCCTGCGGACATCAAGAATTTACTGGTTGGCTCTAAGTCTAAATAGAAAGAAGCAACACCAACAGGGGTAAGAGGAAGACAGGACAATGCTGTCACTGTCAGGTCAAGAGAGCCTTTCCCGAAGAGTGAGAGATTAATAGCAGTGACTCCCGCTGAGAGTTCAAATAAGGTGAAAATGGAATACAGCCCATCAGATTTAGCAATATGAAAGCCAGTATTGAGAACTACAGGCAGAGAGCTGGGGATATGGCTCAATGGCATAAGTGTCCGCCTGGCAAGTACAATGTCTGGAGTTCAATCTTCAGTCTGGTGGGAAAAAAAAAAGCTATAAGAGCTGTAGGCAGAAAAACAAGAGACAGAAAGCATACTGGACTGAATTCAGGAGTGGAAAGGGTATACCACTGTAGATTTTAGTCCTCATAATTAAAAATATCTGTAACAAGGTTTTGCTAAGTTTCTCAGTTCTTCCTATTCCAGCCTCCAGCATGGCTATGATAGCAACTTTTGAGCTCTTGTGTTAGTGAACATAAAGTCCAAAGGTTGGGCAATGGCTAGAAGGAGATGCAGGGGTAAAAGTGGGTTGATAAAATGGGAATACATTCTCAATTTGAAAGTCAATTTTGGAAGGCCTTGACCCAAGGATGGTTTAAATACTGAATAGAGGAAATAATTATAGCAGAAGCTGACAAAGCCCAAGACACTTTAAAAAAAAATTTATTGAAATAAAGTTTTATTGGAATACATCTACATACATCCATTTAAATACAAGCAGAGTTGCCTTTGTAATATAGCAGTACCTTTAGTGTCAACAGGGACAATATAGCTAGTAAAACCTGATTATTCTCTGCTTTTTTAAAGAAAAAAATATTCCAAATCCTGATTTTAGCCTAGGATTTCACAAAATCTTACAGTAATTTGAACATAATTAGAAAAAAGCTTACTGTAATAGAAAAACACTCTGTATAGCTAAAGGTGAATTTGTGGTAGTTTGTTGTTCAAAAGGTGAAAAATGCTCACTACTGAACTCTTTCAAAATACCCTCCCAAATCTCTGCTGATCAAACAAAACTTATAAATTAGGCTTTTTGGAGTAAGGCGGAAATACAGACCTGAGTTTTATTGTGTTTCGAAATGAAGAAATCCCCTGGGAAAGATATTCATAGTGCTTAGAGCCTAGGCTGGGAGGCTTTAAGGTGAATCCTGCAAGGTGTGGAATTAGCTGTAATTTTATAGTCTGCTGGGATATTAATCAATGAATCAAAAAAGAAAGTATATATAGTCTACTATCATTACCTACATCTTTGACTGTTAATGTGCAAATAATGACTAACTATGATATTTACAAATTAAGGTCAGTGGAACATTAATTTTCACTTCAGCTTTTGGTAGATGGGTATATTGAAAATTTCCAGTGTGGAGAAGAGATGTAGGCAATTATGACAATGTTCTCTATGATTACTTGAGTTTTAAAAGTTCTCCATCCACACTTTTATGATACTTGTTAGTTTAACTCTGGACTGCTTAGCTTCAAAACAACTTAGATTTTGAGCCAGGCCATTCTTTGTCTGGGGGGCTGTGCTGCACATGTAGGACATTCAGCAACATCACTGGGCTCCACTGACTGATCCCAGCAGCACCCCAAATTCTCTCAAAACTGTAACACCCAAGCACTCCCTCCACATAGCCTAATGCTCCTACAAAACCACCCCTGGTGAGAAATATCCCTCATTCTAAACTAGTTTTATTACTGTGGGTTTTGTGGCAACATAAATGCTTGGTTTTGAGTACTTTTAGCTGATAATTTTGAGTAGCTAGACATGTAAATATACATGAGATTTTATTTTAAAATTTTTGTTTTGAGAAAAAATTTTGCTATGTAGCTTAGGCTGGCCTTGAACCTTGAACTCACTCCTTACTCAGCATCCCAAGTGCTAAGTGTAGGTATGCACCACGATGCTCAGTCACACATGGGATTTAAAAAAAAAAAAAAATCATAGATACTTGCTTCTAAATCCTCCCACATTTTCCTGTGTACTGAAATATCATCTTTTCCTCAGGAAATTGAGAAAGCACTTCTCATGACTTGCAGAGCCAATTTCTTAGTTTAATACTTCACCTCTGTCACCTCACGTAGCCTCCCTTTTTCAGAGCAGAGACTCCCTGAAGTCTTCTTGTCATCTAGTGTGAAGATACACTGACTTTTGCAAGCTTACAAACAGAAAAAAACAAACAAAAAAACTATACAATGTTTTTGTAGCGAAGTTTAAAAATTCTAAGAAGTCAGTTGAAAATCTGTCTCCAAAAGACAGGTAAGAAAAACAAAACAAAACAAAGAAAATCGTACAACTTCTCAAGACCTCCACGACTTAACAAGCAATTTTCCTCTATTTGTCCTTCACTCCTCTTTGGTCCACCCAACCTTAAGAAATTAGCCTTCAGGCGTGGCAGTGAGAGCCTACAGCCCCAGCTCTTTGGAGGCTGAGGGATCACAGATGCAAGGCCGATGTGAGGAACATGACTTGGAGAGACCCTGTCTCAAAATGAAAAAAAGAACTGGAGGTGTAACCCTGGATTCAATCCACACCACAAAACAAAACAACACAGAACCCTACTTAGCTGTCAGTGTGCCAATAAAGGTTGTAGAGGGAAAAGTTAAGTATCACCCTTCCTGCGGCACAGAAAATGGCTTATATTTTTGTGAATGTAAATAAAATTGGACCACTGCTCTCCTAGGTGTGCTCAACACAATCAGGAAGCCTACCCAATTGTATGCAATAGGATCAGGACCAATGCTTTCATGTGCGTGTGCTAGGAATGCAGTGTGTCACTTTATTGTGCCCGTCCTATCCCCTCCCCAACTAGGTGCTGGGATCTTGTTTTTTTTCATATAACTAGATTTAGTTCCTTATTTTAATTTCTTCAGATTCTTAACCATGTGACTTCAAAAAAATTAAAATAGTCTCCGATAATTTCTATACCTGAGTAATAAGATTAACCAATATCTTTTGTTAAAAATAATAAGGAAAAGTAAGGGCTGGGGATATACCTCAGTGGTGTAAGTTCTGCCTGGTAAGTGCAAGGTCCTGAGTTTGATCCCTGGTACTGCAAAATAGATAAGTAAATAAATAAATAAATGAGAGAAAAAAATAATAAATACCACAAACATTTTACCTAACAGTCCCTCCAGGATGGAGGATATAGTTCAGTGACATGAGCTCTTCGTGGCAAGTACGAAGTCTTGAGTTTGAGTTCTGATACCAAAAAAATCCCTCCTTAAATCTTTGGTTCTCAGCACTACATACTTCTAAGCAAATATATAAATAATGTAAGACAATTAAGTTATTTCTTTCAAGTTAAATGATAGGTTGAATTAGTAATAGGGTGTCTCCACTGTGCAAGGGCACCAGGAGCTTTCTCTTACTCCTCATTACACTTCATTCTGTAGATACTTTCAGGAGTAGTTCTAATGCCTAATCCAAGTTCTGAGGACCCCAGACTGCATTTGTATTCTTTTTATTATTTTAAAAATTTTCCAATTCTTTTACCTTTTTTTTTTAACAGTGCCAGAGATCAAACTCAGGACCTTGAGCTTACCAGGCAGGCACTTATGCCACTGAGCCCTTAAATTCTTTTATTTTAAAGAATTTCAAAAACAAGATGATAGGAATTCAACAATGGTTGTTACATTGCATACTGTTGTCTTCAAAACAGTTGTTCAGATTACCAGATATAAGCATGTAAAATTGGTCAAAAAAATTAAGGATTCCTTTCAATAAAACAACAGAAATCAGTAATATAATTATCTTAGCTACCTTATGTATACATTGTTTTCCTTTTTTTTTTTTTTTTCTCTTTCCTCATCCAAGTTGTTCCTTCCCTTTGAAGATTTTTTTCCCTTTTATAGTATCTGTTGTACCTTTTAGATTTTACTTATTCTTTCAGGTTCTTACACTAGGGAGACAATATGTTTATAAGTGTGAGTCTGATGTGTTTCATTTATGAGTCTCCAGCTTATCTTTCTTTATAGCTTACTCCATGGTATAAAAACACCACATCTTTTTTTATCCATTTCTCACTTGATGGGCATTTAGGTTGTTTCCAAGATTTAGCTATGGTAAGTTGCGCTGCTATAAACATGCTTATTAGCTATGACAAATTGTGCTGCTATAAACATGCTTACACTAATCCTATGATGCATATGAATTTGTTATTCTAACTTGTCATAGGTCTTTTGGTTATAATCATTCACAATTCAGCTTAAATGCAACCTCATCCACTAAGCAGGTGTTGAAAGTCCCATCAATGCAAAGACTCTGGTGATTATACTGGCATGTAACTCATGGAAGTCTTTCTTTTATGGGATGACTTCTATAAAGTCTTTTACTATATTGTTTTTTATTTTTATTTTTTAAAGAGTCTTTTATCACATCTTGCATTTAACTTTCTGGTCTCTTGTGATCATGGGAGAAGAATAAGAGCTAACACTGTTGTAGAAAGAGCAGTATCAAACCAAATGGAAGACTCTTTACACTGAGGAGGAATTAGAAGGCAACTTTTATTATGCTAGTTGGCTGTTAGGAACCAGTTCTAAATCATCAGCCCAGAGTCAGGGTTGAGTTTAAATACAGTTTGCAACTGGAAAGTACAAAGCTTAAAGTGGAAAGTAATTGCAGGTTATTACATGATTGGTTACAGTGAATATAGGAATTGTGTCACATATTGTTAGGCAGAGTTGTTTTAAACAGGTTTACTTAACAGGAGTTATTTATCATTACACAGGAACATTGTAGAAGAGAGGGGATATGAGAACAGTGGGAAGAGTTGCAAGTGTCCTTCATTGGGCCAGTTGAAGCAAGCCGAATCAAAGCTACAAACGTATATATTTTAAGTTGAGAAACACAGACACTGCACCTGGATGTGGTCAAGCTGAAAGGCTGGTGAGGTAGAAGCAGCAGCTGGACACAGTCATGGCCAACAGAGCCCAGCAGTTGCACTGTGTGATGGGCAGCGTGGGATGTCACCGGCTATGGACTGATTTTTAACTGTTACTATAAAATGTCTGTAAATTTGCTATTCTATGATTTTGCCCTTGCAAAACTGACATTTTAGGAAGGAACACAAGGGGCACAGATAGTCAGAGAGTCTGAATTCATGTCTCCACTTGGAATACCAAGAGAAAATAGAGGTCTAAGAGCTCCTTGGAAGCTGAGATGAGAGAAATTATAAATGAGGGATCTCTCTGTGACATTGTAGAATGATATGTGACCAAACTCATAGTCCAAGAAAACTCCAACTTTTTGCATTTCCTTTTGCAAGCAGACCTTTTTTAAAGGAGGAAAGACCCAGAAGGTGTAATCAGTCCCCATCACAGATCCCACGAGTAAGAATTTATCTGGAGATGCTTGAAGCACACTGTCCTGCTTGTCTGTGGGGTCTCTGCACACGCCCAGCTGCCACTGTGCTGCCTTGTCCACAGCTACCTCCCAGTAGTGCTTTCCTGAGCAGAAGCTTTCTGCACCCAACACAGAAGCACTGAAGTCGAAACTCCCTGGGTTTCCAGGCACATTGTTCTGGATATTTCTAAATCTCACAGTTCTCAAGTCTTCAGAAAAGGCCAGGCAAGGATGAGCCATTTCAGGATCCAAAGTTATATGTCCTGCAGATGGAGAGAAATTTACATCACATAGGCATCCATCAAAGCCACTACTAAAGAGATGAACTTTTTATATGCAAATGCTTCCCAAGTAACAGGTCTCAGGCAGATAAAGGGAATCTCTGAGGTTCCAGGCAGAGGAGTTTCTTCACCCCAGAAGCAGTAAAATTGTCCTAGTACCCAGTCCCACCCTGACATCCACCTCTCGTCCCCTAAAGATATTTTTCCAATCTTGGAAAAGCCAGAAATACTGGTCTCAACTAAAAGAACAGCTGAGATCATGTGACTCATGGCCGTTCCCTGTGACTTAATCACTCTACTCATCTTAAACATCTCCTATGTGACATAAATTCCTAAAACTGCTGACAGTAAGTACTTCATACTAAGTAAATCAAAGGAGAACGTATTAGCAGAGACTAGAAAAGCACTGAAAATTCTCCATAGAACCAGAAAACATGAAGTAAGCTCACTGTGATTCTTTATGCCCAAAGGAGACTGTTATTTGCCCTTTTCGTATCTTAGACTGATCTTTCCATCTCCTCTAAATCCCCAAATTTGTGATTGGTTTCAGAGCTTGGTCCTGGAGACTTCTTTCCTTCTACTATTTTCATTTTCTACTGTGGAAGTGACTTCAGACTGAGTTCTAAATATCTTCTGTGTGTTCATGATTCACTTCACAAGCAAACTCCCAATTACCGCTTGGGTGTAATATGGGAATGTCAAACATAATACATCCAAAATGGATCCCAAGACCCATTCCCCTCCACCCTCTACTTCTCAGCTAACAGCACCCTTGTTGCTCTAGCTGATTAAGCTATAAATCCAGAGTAGTCCTGTATTTCTTACTTCCTTTAACATCTAATCCAGCAGCAAGTTCTTTAACTTCTATTACTTAACTTCAGCAAGTTAAGTTAAATTAACTTAAATCCTTCAACTGGCAGCCCAATCTACATCATTAGAGCAGTCCCCAAAGCCAGGGGCCCTGAACTCTAAAGTGCAAGTCAGCCCAGACCCTCAGCATTTCTTGGAAACTATCAGAAGCCATGCAAACTTTCTCTGGAAAAATATATGGCTTTATTCCTGGCAACAAAGAATTCTTAAAAATAATACCTGAGGAATAAGGATCAACTTAGTATTAAAAGTCAAAGGAGACACACTCACAAAATATAAAACTACTACTGGCCAAGACTCGCAGAAATCAATCCGTAAGGAACTTTAAATACCACAATTACTGGGCATAGGCTTTAAAATAACTTTGCTTTCTATGCCTGGAGAAGAAAATACTAAAAATCTATATGGGATATAAGAGTGGGGTATAGCTCCACGGCAGAACACATGCTTAGCAAAAAACACAGACAGACTATGAAAACTGAAAAGCAAGTCTAAACACATTTAACGAAGAACCAAATAGATTACCCAGATATCAAAAGCCAACTGAATTAATTTTAATGTGCTAGTAGGTGATTACAAAACAAATGGTTACATACAGACTGTCTCCCATGAATCAAAATGTAAACATTCTTAACAAAATGCTAGCACATTAAACACACCAGTATATAAAATGGACAAAACATCATTGCCAAGTGTTTATGCTAAGAATGAGAGACTCTTTTAATGCATTAATATCAGTCAACACAATCTACCTTATTAGTTTCTTAAGAAAAAAACACTAAAGAGATACAGAAAAGGCACTTGGTAAATCTCAACAATCATTCATGAGAAAAATTTTCATCAAATTAAGAATAAAGTCATGCTGGCCAGCCAAACAGCTCAGCAGTTAAAGTGCCTGCAAGCAGGCACAAGGGCTGGGGATTTGATTCCCATGCCTTCTGCACTGGGCCTGCCACCAGGGCACGCTGAGACAGCAATTGAGACTGGGTGTGGTGGCACATGCCTGTAATCCCAGTTCTTGAGAGGCTGTAAACAGGCGGATCACTAAGAGTCCATCTAGTAGTGAGACCCTGAATACCCTGTAGACTCTTACCAAAAAAAAAAAAAAAAAAAAGGAATAAAGTCATGCTTTAGTTGAACAGCAACTATAAAAAGTATACAGTAACATCAATTTTCAGGTGAATGGTTAGCACTTGCTTTTGCTCTGTGATCAAGATTAAGGCAAGTATGCATTCTTACTACTGTCCAACATATTGTAGGTCTGAAACAAGTCCAGCAAGACATTGGGAAAGAAAACATAAAACTGTTCATATTTGTATGAGCTGTGAGTAAAATTATGGTGAAAGTTTAAATTAAAAAAAAAAATTATTATAGTAAATCTCATTGCCATTAATACCCTTCAAAATACCCTTGTTATGAACACACCTATTACTCCATGTTTGCCACTTTCTTTTTGTTTTCTGTTTTTTGAGATAGGGTCTTACTATATCGTCTCGGCTCCCCTTGAACTTACGATGGAGCCCAACTGTCTTAGTTACTCTTCTCTCATTGCTGGTACAAATACCCGACACTCAAAATGAAGGAAGGAAAGGTTTATTTAGCTC
>NW_004524690.1:9533357-9537635 GCF_000260255.1 Octodon degus
CACCTATGGGTAATCCCAGCCTTGGATCACACATAATCCCAGGGGATCATGAGTTAACACAAACTCTAGAAGTCCTCACCCCATGACTGCATGAGGCTTTGGGGGGACAACTAGACACAAACCATAACACCAACATAGCCTTGAACTTGTGACCCTCCTGCCTGAGCCTCCTCACGTCTGAAATCTCTTTTTGTTTTGTTAGTTGTGCTATTGTGGCTGGATAAATATTCTGAGTTGATTCAAAACATTTATCTTTTGTGGTCATTTTGGCTTTGTGGAAGAGCCAGAGGTCACATGGTCCTGGTCCAATGAATGAATGAATGAGGACACAGTGCGATGTTCTCAGGAGTCTGTCTTTCTGTTGAACGGTACTTGGCAGGTGCATTTATCAAGTTTTCAATTGCATAGCTTAAAGACATTCAAGAGGACTTGCAGAACTGCTTCAGAAGGGGCAAGGATGATGGGATACAAGTTTAAAGAACCATTTTGAGGGGGAATTGACGGTAATATGTGTTTTACAGTAATATTTCTTTTTTTTTTTTCTTTCAGACAGCATCTTCCTATATAGTTCAGGCACATCTTGAACTCACTATGCAGCACAGGCTGGCCTCAGGCTTGTGGTCCTCCTGTTTCAGTCACCAGAGTGCTGGACTTAAAGGCATGCATCACCACACCTGGTTGGAATTTTTTTTTTTTTATTTAAACAGACCAGATTTTACAGCATAATTTTTGATTAGCATCTTACAGAGTATATGACTGTCTTAGTAGAAAATATGGAATCTATATATGTTTAAAAAATTCATTGGATCTAATGAATAAGTTTAGCATAATTATAAAATACAAGTAGCAATATAATTTTGATTTCTATATAACTAACAAACTAGAAATAGATAAGACTTGAATTGCAAATTGGTACTTAGAAATGCTATTTATAATAGAACATAAAATACATAGGAATCAATCTCACTAAAATATATGTAATCTTTACATGTAATATTGCTTATTATTATCACAATATTAATTCTGCCCAAATTCACCTACAATTTAAACATAATACCACTCAATTCCAGCAGTACTGTTTTGAAGTCAACAAGTTGGCTATAAAATTTGTGTGGAAAATAAAAAACCCTAGGGTAGGAAAACCAGCAAAAGTTAATTTGAGCGGGGTGTGGTGGTACATTCCTGTAACCCCAGCACTTGAGGCTGAGGCAGGAGGATCACAAGTTGGAGCCTGAACTGCATCACAAGGCCCATGCCAGTCTGGACAACAATAGCAAGATGTTGTTTCAAAGAACCACAAAATTTAGTAATTAGGAACTCACAGTCCCTACTTTCAAGACTTTCTACAGCATTATCCATCAAGTTAAGTGTGGTGTTGGCAAAAAGACACAATGATCAGCAGACCTATTAGAACCCAGGACAGGCCTGGTGACATATGCCTTTGCGACAGAACTGCTAAATGCAGTGTCAAACACAGTTCAACAAATGACACTGAAATACCCTTTCCAGTTGGCACTGAAATAATCGGATACGCATGCACAAAATAATAACAAAAAGACAGGAAAAAGAGTATTTGTACTATTTCTTGACATACAAGTTTTATTCCAATAGCTCATACAACTAAATGTAAAATATAAAACTAGAAAATTTCTAGAAGAAAATCTTTGTTGGAGTTTCCAAAGACTTATTTACTAAAACACAGAAAATCAGTACCTATAAAAGGAAAAAAAAAAGTAATAAATTAAACTTCAATGAAGTTTCTTTCATTCAAAAGATATAGTTGGAAAGTAATAGTATAAAATATTTACAAAACACATATCTGAAAAACAGCTGATAAGTAGAATATATGAAAAAAATCAAAACTCAGTAAGAAAACATGAAACTTAATTTTAGAAATAAAGGTTTAGATAAATGACCCCAACATAGACATAAAGATAGTAAATAAACAAATAAAAATATACCCAATCATTAGTCATCCCAGAAATATAAGTTAAAATAACAATGAGATACTACTACCTGTCTATATATTAGATCTAAAACGAATAAACTGATGGTACCATAGGCTGGTGTAGAGTAACTGAATGGCTTATGTTTTGCTGATGGACATGAAAAGTGGCAAAGGTAATTTAGAAAACAAGTTTGGCAATTCCACTCCTAAAGAGTCACTCAGGAATTACCAAGTCATATTTATGCAAATGTATGTATGCAAAAATTAACAGCTCAAATCTGGACATAGCCCAAATGTCTATGGAACTGCAAAAGAACAAATAAATTATGGCATGTTTACAAAACGGAATACTATCAGAAGTAAAAAGGGACAAACTACTGATATACGAAGTCACTTGGATGCATGTCACTTGAATTACGCTAAGTGAAAGAAGCCAGCCTCTAAAGACCAGGCCCTATTCTAAGATCTTCTGTGACTCCCCTGATGAGATGCTCTGGGAAAGGCAAAACTACATGGAGAGGGCAGGTATATCAATCCTTGTTTGTACACAGTGTAGAATTACCCCTGAAGTTTTAAATATGTAAGTAGCAGAATCTGCCTGTAATTACGTTTGAGGGTTGGGAAGATGGTAAAGAATTTACATAAGACTAAGAAATTTATACATTTTCTTTATATGGTTATCTCATGAGTATAGCATATTATGCTTGCTAATCTTTAAACTACTAAAATTTATTTTCATTAATGGGGGCTGGAAGTTCTTTATTTTCAGACAGATTCTTGCTACGTAGTATAGGATGACCTCAAACTCACACTGACCCTGTCCTGTAGCCCCTCCCCACCCCCCGTGCAGGGAACAAAGGCACGCCCTGCAATAACATAACTGTATTGTGTACTCACGGATGGACGTCAGCTTACTTTGGTGCAGTGTTAGCACTTTGCTCATTCTTTTCATTTGACATGAACTCGGGTCTATGGTACTAGCTGGCACAAGGGACTGAAGAAGTAGTGACTCACTTCTATTAAACAGAGGGGAAAGACACTCTGAGCTGTGTGCACAGGGCCCAGGGCCCCCACAGACAGATGATACTTACACTCTCAGGAGGCAGAACCACCCCATCCCTCCCAACCTCACTCACCCAGCACATCAGACTCCTGCTTCTGACTCAACTGTGTCCAAATGAAAACTTACCTTTCCAAATAGTATCTGGTATTCTAGGAAGGAAAAGAAAAAAAAGACATGTGGTTACTTCTGGGTATTAAAGCTGCATATTTTGTAGGTCATGCACATGGAAGTGTCCTTTCTTGCCATGATGAACTTGATTTCCATGTAACTTCTTTAGTCACACAGAACTAATTCTGAGAAATCAAATTTTACCACAGTAAGAAAAAGCCAGAAAAAGGCTTAAAATAATCCTGATGTATTCCTAAGGGGAACACTGCTTCAAATGGCCCTCATTTATTGGCTATCTGTACCGAGAGTGCAAAGACTTGAGCAAAGGAAGGGGCCTCTGGTAGGAGGTGCCGGAGCCAGGGCAGGAGCTGAGTAGGATGGGCCGCAGACCGCTCCGCCTCTGAGTAAACCTGGCCTAGAACTGCTCTTTCTTACAGCTTTGCCTATGGAGGTTTTTCAACAATTATTTTATTCATTTAAGCAGTGTAAATGTATTTATTTTTAATTTTTACCTGTTATGAATCTTCAATTGTAATTAATTTTTAAATGTAACTATTTGCCATATCTTATGATAAGTTTAGTGATCAACTGTTTATAGTTATTTGTTTCAAGGAAAAGCTAAATCTTTATCAGCCTCATTCACTGCACTTGGCACCTCATGACTTCTGGGTCTTCAAAGTCAAAATGACCACGAGAGGGGAACATTTTAAATTACGTACAGGCCATAGAGGCACCCTTAACAGCGTGACTACAGACAGGAGACAAGACTTCCGGAAGTGCTGTAGGAAGTGACAAGAACAATGGTATGAGTGTTTTTTGGGTTTTTTTTTCTCTTTTTTTAGAGAATAAAAAAAAAAAGATAGAAATGACACAGAGAAAAAAAAAAAGAAATGATACAGAATTAAAAAGAAAAAGATAGGAATTCAACAATGGTTGTTGCATTGCATATTTTGTCTTCAATGTAGTTGTTCAGATTATAAGACATAAATATTTAAAATTGGTTAAAAAATTAAGCATTAACTGTTCCTTTCAATAAGTCAATAGAAATTAGCAGTACAATTATCTTAGCTAGCGTGTGTGTGTGTGTGTGTGTGTGTGTGTGTGTCCCTCTTCCTTTTCTCCTTTTCCTCAGCCCATTTGTTCTTTCTTTATTTTATTT
>NW_004524690.1:9538848-9571983 GCF_000260255.1 Octodon degus
TTGTTTTAAAGAGATCTTTTCTTACTTTTTCACTAGCTGCAATGGTGTCTTTCAGGTCAGAAAGTCTATTTTCACTAACACGCAAACGGTTTTGCCAGCATGTTATTGAGGTTTTAATTTCCTGTATATCACTTTGAATCTGTTTCATAGATTCTACTTCTTTCCTAAATTGTTAATTCAGGGGTTCCATCATTTTTATATTCTCCTCTATTTTTTTATCATGTATTCTTTAGAAGCACTTAGTACTTCTTTGATTATAGTTACCACATTTTTTTAGTTCTGAAATTATTTCTGATCTGATTTCTTCTATACCTTTCTGCAGTTGATTCTTTACTGTCAACGCTATCATTTCAGAGATATCTGGCGTGTGATTTCCAGTTTCCTCAGTGCTAGTGTCTTCTGCATTTGTACTGGGTGGACTCGGGGCCTGTGACTGCATTTTGTTCCTTCTCTTTGTCATTTTGTCTACCACTGTTGTCTTAGTTACTTTTTACTCCTTGCTGGGACAAATACCCGACACACAAAATGAAGGAAGGAAAGGTTTATTAAACTCACTGTTACTGGAGGGTTCAGTCCATATTCCGCTGGCTGCAAGGCAAACAACAGTAGTTCATGCAGCAGAAAACAATGAAGAGCAGAGGAGGAGCAGCAGCCACAGCAGCGTCCATCAAGCCTCTCTCTTCCCTCTGCGCTGACTGCGAAGACCAGCGCTCCACAGTGAAGATCCGGAGCTCCTCCAAAGTGGCGCGGCTGCTGAGATCAAGCTCCTTCGAAGACTGAGACTTCTCCATGGAAGCAGGGCGGGGCAGCAGGAAACCAGGCAGGGCGGCTTCCTGCCTTTCTCAATTCCTGGGCCCTGCCCACCTGAAGGGCGAGGCCCCCATACTGCCAGAGCTGATTCAGCCAAGTTGACACAATGTATCAACTAACACAACTGTCTTCTCATCTTTGGTGTAGAGCTTAGATAGAGTTATTACCGTAGCACCAGGTCCGGATCTATGAAGTTCAGATTCCTCCAGGTGGGTGTTGTTTGGTTCTGGCTGTGTGCGCCACTTCTTTCTGCTGCAGGCCTTAGAGTTGAACCCTTTGTGTCTCTCTGGCAAGATATTTTGCTCCTGAATCAGCTGGGTAGGTCTTGCTTCTAGTCTCTTTGCAGGGAGTTCTGCTGAAGGGTTCCCTGCTGGGCCTGCAGGCTGGGTCGAATGAGGATCCAGTGGGCCCTGGGTCGTCTCACTCACTCACTGGGCCTGTGCTCTGGGTCTGTTCAGGATCCCGCGACCTGGGTCCTCTCACTCACTTGCCCGGGCCTGCGCTCTGGGTCTGTTCAGCATCCCGCGGCCCTGGTCGTCTCACTCACTCGCTGGGCCTGCGCTCAGGATCCTGCGGCCTGGGTCTTCTCGCTCACTCCATTTGTTCTTTGTTTTGAGTAGTTTCTTTCCCTTTCACAATATCTATTGTACCTTTCAGATTTATTTACTTTTTCAGATGTATGAGTGTTTTAAACAAGTTTTAAAAACAATTTAAAGATTCCCTATATTTTAATAACATACTATATATCACAAATGAACCAAGATGGAAAAATTCTCAGTAAGATGCTAGGAAACTTATTCAGTAGCCCATTAAATGGATCATACACCATGACTCAGTAAGAATTACTTTGGGGATGCAAACATGTTCATCTTCAGGACATCAAACCATGTGATACAGCACAGTAACAGAACAAAGGATAAAAATCACATGATCTAGTTGATAGATACAGAAAAAGCATCGGGCAAAATTCAGCCTATTTTCTTGATAAAAACTCTCATGCAACTGTGCGTGGAAGGAAGTGTCCTCAATGTAAATGTGACACTTTTATGAAAAAATTCAGTTAATATCATTACTCAGTCGCAAAAACCTCAAACTCCTTATTTGTAATCAAGAACAAAGCAAGGATATCCACTTGTTTCATCTCCATTCACCACAGTACTGGAAATCTTAGCCTGTGCAATTAGGCTAAAAACATAAAATTAAGCAAATAAAACCAAAAACCCATGCAAACCAAAAAGTAACAAAATAATGTCTTTGCAGATGACAAGAATAACTACCTACCTACCTACCTATATTCCCAAAGACCTAACAGAAAAGTTAGAATAAATGCGACTGACTCAAGAGATTTAAGACAAATCTTCACTATATACAGACAAGATCTAAAGATACTCTCACTATAAATAAAGCAAACCAAGTTGTATCACGCAATCAAATAGAAGCTCCTGCATGCAAGACATAATCCCAAAATAAAACTTTTTTCTTTCCATTTTATGTGTTTGGTTCAGGGTCTCACTATGCAGCTTGGACTTGCAGTGATCCTCCTGTTTGCAGCCTCCCCAGCGCTGGGTACAGGTGTGTACCACCATGCCCAGACTCCTCTTGGTTCTGTTCACCCTGGGGAGGGGGTGGGGGCTGGCACAGCAAGCAGGACCAGGGATTGACTATGGTCCTTGCACTGGCCGAAGGAGGTGTGTAGTCCACTGAGCTATCTCACTGGCCCTTCAAAATGAAACATTTCTTGCACAACATCAGCTGAAGGTTTGAAGACACAGAAGAAAAAAATCAAAATCTGAATAAAATGAGAAAAAAATGTAACTGTCTCTGAGAAGTATTAAAATAGTGGGTTGAAATATTTTCTCCCATTTAAAGAAATACTAACAAATAGTTCTGTGAACATTACCTATATTCTGTTTGCCTTCTGCTTTTTAATTCCAATATTAAGAATATAAAACATATTTTAAATAATTTCTTACCTTCTTATCTTAATTTTTTTTCTTGTATGCTTCGATGTAAGAATTTTCCATTGACCTGTTTTCCAATTAACTACAATTGCTGGGGGTGGGGGGCACACACCTGTACTCAGCACTCAGGAGGCCAAGGCAGGAGGATCAGTGCCAAGTTTCAGTCCATCCTGGGCTACAAAGTGAGCTCAAGGCCAGCCTGAGCTCCACACAGAAACCCTTTCTCAAAAAGACAAAACCAAGAAACAAAACCACCCACCACCACCACCACCACCACCTCCACCACCACCAATAACAACCACAACCAAAACTAATGAACTACAATGAAATAATTTTGTAATGTGATCTGTCCAGTATACTATTCAATTCATTATTTTCTTTGGCGCTCTTGTTCTACTGCCTGAATCATCTTGATATTACTTATAGCTTCTCATTCAATTTTCTTCTTTTTTATTCTCTAACAAGAGCTCATTTTTCCTTGGAGATATGTGGAAATATTTTATCATATGCTAACCACAGAATCCCCACAGATACCCACTGGATTTTTCCTTTTCCTCTGGTAAAGAGATAAGCAAAAGAACTGATCATTTAAGTCAATCACTGCCTAAATCAGAGATGAGTTTCATTAAACCTTAGTCTAGTCCTTCACTTGTACTGCTCACATGTAAAGCTGTTACACTGTAACTTGGAGTCTGTAGGACTTTACATCCTCAGGTCTGAGAGATTAGAACAGCTAATCTCTGTTAATTGGAGAATCATAGTCTAAGCTCTCCTGCTATGAATGACACACAAATTCAAAGTCAGGTTCAACAGAGAAGCAGCACATGAGCAAAGACAACCCCACTTTTCTTCTGTCTTTTGCCTAAAACATGTGATTTGAAAATACCGTAGCTTGGCAATTTTACACTAACTCACCAGCATCCCACAGAATCTTCAAATTTGGCAAAAGCACAGAAACAAAGGGAGTAACAGGACGCAGCAGGGTTCCCTGGTGTCAATTCCCCACAGAAACGTAATTTTGAGCAACAATCTAAGCACAAGCATACCTTCACATGAACTAAAGAAAGTAAGAAAGGAGGCTGTGGACCTCCTGTGGATAGTAAAGGTGAGTGGAATGATGATTGGATAGTGGACAGAACTGTTCTCTCAACCACAGTAGCGATCCTCACACGCCACCAGTCACACCAAGGGCAGAAAATCTTCTCACAATTTCTCCACTCCAAAGAGTGGGCAGGGTGGACACTGGCCAGCCCCAGTGACCCAAGTCTTGTGCAAGACGGTCCTACACAGCTCGGATCCTGTCTGTGACTCCCATGAGCTCCTCCAGGTGGACACTACCAAATGAACAGCCAATCGGAGCTCTTCTAAAGCTACAAAAGAACATGCACATAGGTTCACTGGATTTTGAAACAAGTCACTGAAAAACAGAATACTGTCAAGCCCAGATTGTGAAAAGGAATAAATACCAACCATGTGAATGCACAGATAGGGATGCAAGTTACACAAAATGAAAATAACCAGGGAAATAGGGCCTCAACAAATATAAAACAAAATGCCAGCAAATTATTCTAAAGACATGTAAATAAAAGGTTTGCCAGGCAAGGAATCTGAAGCTGTTTTAAGAGAACTCAGTGAACTGCAAGAACAAGGAGAAAGAGTCTCCTAATTCATTGAAAAATTTTAACACAAGCTTGAAATACAAAACAAAGTCTAACTGTGATCCTGGAAGGGAAAAATATGAAGCAAGTTAAACACACAGGTAGAAAGCATCAACCACAGAACTGATCAGCAAGAGAAATGAACAGTGAGCTCAAAGACAATACAGATAGAAATGAAGGAATAAGAATGAGTTACAAATATGGGGTGGAAGGAGCATCATGAGAAGAAATCCCTAATTCTTTGTATCAAAGAGGTATAGAAAGGTTGTTGAAAGAAACAGAAAACTTTTCAACTGTTGAAGAAAAAATTTAAAACTCAGGTATGAGAAAATCAGAGGTCACATACAATCCAGCCCACATATGAAAATTTCATGACACATTACAATCAAATTCTCAAAGGTCAGAGAAAATAGAATGCTACATAAAATCAGTAAGAAAAAATGAACCAAGTTGAGTAAGTGTTTCATTATGCTAGAAGACTTCTCTACAGAAACCCTACAGTTAGGAGAGTGTAGGTTGAAATATCCACTGTGCTAAAGGAAAAACTGCCAACTATACGCAACAAAAAAATTGTATCCAGAAAATCAACACATTTCCCAAAACACAAAAACTGAGGAAATTCATTGTTGCAGATGATCTGATCCATAACAGAAGACACACACACACACACACACACACACACACACACACACACAATCACCCAAATATTCCTGAAATAAATACTTTCAGCAATGTATCAACATACAAAATCAACAGACAAAACCAACAGACAAAAATGAGGTCCTTGTACACCAGTGACAAATTCATTTAGAATTAAATTAAGAAAACAGCATCATTGACAACAGCATAAAGGGAAATTAAATATGAGAAGTTAACCCCATGATGGAACTAAAAGACCTCCACAACAAAACTGTAGTACTCTGAGAAAGACTGAAGACATCAGCAAAGGGAAAGATATCCTTGTTCCTGGACGGGAAGAACCAATCTCGTCCAAATGGCCACACTTCCAAAACGGATAATGTAGCTTTTTTTTTTTTTTTTAAGTTTATTATTTTATTTACATGAAATGGAATGTAAAATTATATACTCAACAAAGTCAAAACAGCACAGCAATTTGATATCTCCCAATATCTATAAATAAATAGATGTGCTTTTTAAAACATTAGTGATCAAATGACTTCAAAATAATTTTTTATGGATTCAATTATTTTTATAAGTTTGGGTATCACAACATAATAACTGTTATTAGTATAATATGTGAGATAGTATAATTGAATTGTTTCAGAATTGCTAAATGAAAAGATAATGCAGCTTTAATGCAACCCCAGTGGAACTACCAGCAGCATTCCTCAGGGAACCAGCAATAGAAAGCAACCCTAAAATTCATATGGAACCAGAAACCCAGAAGAGCACAAGCAATGCTCGGTAACAAGAGCAAAGCAGGAGGCACCGCAGTCCTGATTTTGATTTATATTGCACAAGTAGAGATAAACTGGCACGGTACTGGCTTAACACCAGGAATGGCTCAATGGAACAGAATGGAGGAGACTGATGCGGCCCAGGTCTTTCGCCATCTGGTCTTTAACAGAAGGGCCAAAAATTTATGTTGGAGAAAAGGTGACCTCTTTAACAAATGGTGCTATGAAAATTAGCTACATGCATGAAGAAAAGTGTATCTAACCCAGTATCTCTCACCATGTACTAAACTAAAATAAAAATGGATCAAAGATCTAAATATTACAACAGATACAGTTAATGTGCTGGGAGATAAAGCACCCCTTAATGACATAGGGGTGGACCAGGGTTTTCTGAATAGAGCCTCAGTTGTACAAGAAATAGTGCCAAGAATCAACAAAGAGGATGATATCAAATTTAAAATTTCTGCACAGCAAAGAAAACAACTAATGGGGAAGAGATAATCTATAGAATGGGGAAAAGTTTTGTCAACTATTCTATATCTAGAACATATAAATAACTAAGAAAAAACAACAACAACAAATCAGACCTGGCAAAATAAAAGATCAAATAAAAAATGGGTAGTTGAAATGAATAAAAACATCTCAGAAGTACAAATGACCAAAATGACCAATACATAAAAATGTTTCGTATCTCTAGCTTTCGATAATAAGAAATTAAAACAAAACTGAGACTTCACCTTACTCTAGAAAGAATTGCTATCATCAACAAATCAAAAAATAATATTGGGCAGGGGAGATAGATCAGTGGAAAAGTGCTTGCCTGGTAAGCGCAAGGTCATCAGTTTGATCCCTGGTACCACCAAGAATAAATAAATAAATAAATAAATAAATAAATAAATAAAAATACCAGTGTAGTTGTGGAGAAAAGAAGTGCACATCTACATTGTTGATGGGAATAAGCTTGTAACAAATATGGAATGTGTTATAGCGATTACTTAACAAACTAAAATTGTTAATTAATTTTAATTAACACTAGAGCTCTACTGTACAATAAAGAATGATAAATTTGAATCACTTAGATACATTTTAAGACCATAAGGTTCAGTTAAATAAATCACACATGAAAGCTTAAATATTTCATGGTTTTTAATATCAGAAAGCAAAATAAGAAAGTTTGTATCTTGTACAATTAAATGCCTATATCTTATATGTTGAATAATTTAAAAATTACAATATGTAATATATCAATCATTGTTTCCCTCCTATTATCTTTGCTTTGAATTTTTTTCTTCAAGAAGAAAAAAGCAACACCTAATCACACACAGTAAAAAAGGAAAAAAAAAAAAAAAAAGACAGTGGAAAATGTGGTGAGACTATTTTTGAAAAAGGGGATCAGGAGGTAGAGAGAAAAGGAGGAAGTGGCCGGAGAGGGAGGTAGGTCGCGCCGAGTCCATGCACCGCCTGCCCAGCAGGCACATAACCATACTGTGCCACAAACAGGTAGCAAGAAAAAAAATACAATTTTATTTTTTTTAATTTGCGGTTTCAAACTTTTTCCCCCCTTTCCTTCTTTTTGAGACAGGGTATCACTATGCACTTCAGGCTGGCCTTGAGCTCATTTTGTAATCCAGGCTGGTCTTTAACTCCTAATAATTCTCCTGCCTCAGCCTCCTGAATTCTGGGATTATAGGTATGTGCCACCATACTCAGCTCCAAAACTTTTATTTTTAATTAATTAAAATTCTAAAATGTTTAAATTTATTCACACATGCAAGTATACAAGCATACACACATATCAACAAAGACTGTTAAGGTGAGTATACTCTTACAGCACATGTGGACCTGGAAGAGGAATACAAGTAGTTTTTAAAATTAGTATTTTATTTTTTGAAAAACAGAATGTATATTAATGAAAAGACTTTTAATTATATACTACTTAGTAGGTGTAACAAAATCTCAGACTGTATAGCTTATATATCATGAAGATGTATTTCTTTCAGTTTACACACTGGGAATTTCTAAATTAAGACACTGGCAGAACTGGAAGCTGGAGGGCTCCCAAGCAATAGCTTTCATCCCACTCAAAACTTATGTGGTGAAAGAGGCAAGGAGTCTCTCTGAGGCCTGTTTATAGGTGCACTGATTCCATTCCCAAGAGCACCACCCAGGTCCCTCTATAAGTATATACACATACATCACTCCAACCACAGCAAGCACTACACAAACTAGTCTCACTCATCTCATTCTTGTTTCCCAAGGATGCCCCTGATGACCAGGTATGTGCTTTTTATTTACCCAAGGTCTGTGAACGTTAACAAGTACTAAATATACATATACACGTATACCTATTCTCCAAACAAAAAGTAGTTCTGAACTTTTTTCACTTAATGATATCTTAAGGATACTAATTTAGTGGCTGTGAGCTGTTGTGGTCCTTCTTGTGGCTGTAGAAATCCTACTGTACGGATGCATCACACTTTAACAAATTATTCATCCTATGGAAGTGTATCTCAATTCAAATTACTCTTGCTTGATAATGTTAAGGTGACAGATTTCATCATGAAGCAGCTAACCAGCATATCATGATTTTATGATTCATAATATTTTATATTTAAGAATTTTTAACAGGCATGTTAGACAGAAACATTTTATATAAGGTATCAAGATATTTTAATACACATAAGGAATGTGTACTATTTAAATTAGAATAAATGTACATATTTCCTTAAAAATTTATCTCTTCTTGGCTGGATATGATGGCAAAGGCCTACAATTCCAGCTGCTTGGGAAGATAAAGAAGAGAATCACAAATTCAAGTTTGGCCCTCTCTCAAAATAAAAATTTTAAAAATTAACTTCTTTATGGTAGGAACATTCAAAAATCCTTTCTTGTACCTTTCTGAAATGCAGTGCATAGCATATTATGCCATCTACACTCACCACGCCAGGCCACCGAACACCGGAAATTCTGGGTCTTGTCTATCAAGAACTTAGTGCCCAGTGTTCACACCCCTCATTCCTTTTTCCCCCTTATTTTCACCAGCCTTTGGCAATCACTTCTACACATGCATATAGGAGTGAGATGTGTGGCTCCTGTCCCTCACTTAGGTCACTTAACATAATAATTGTTGAAATGATATTTCATTTTTCATAACCAAATTGTATCCCCTCAAGAATATGAAACCTACTGCTCAGTCAAAAGAAGGATAAAATGAAGTCTTTAGGGTCAGTGAGATAGTTCAGTGGACTAAGTGCCTGCCTGCCACGCCAGTGTGGGCCCCACCCCAGGGCACGCTGAGCCCATGACAGAGTCTAGGCGTGATGACTCATGCCTGTGATCCCAGCACTGGGGAGGCTGAAAACAGGACCACCATGAGTCTGATCTGCGTAGTGAGTCCCTGTACCAAATATATAAATGAAAAAAATAAAGTAAGAAAAAAAGTCTTTATAGGTAAGTGGATGTAACTCAAGACCATGCTCACAAGTGAAATAAATCATGCCTACATGTATGGACCTCATATTGCCTCACTAACGTGAGAAAATGGAAAAGTAAATAAGACCAGAAGTGTACAATAGATATGGTGAATTTGGATGAAACTGCTTAAAGGAAAGGACAAATTGACAGGAAAAGAGGAAAAGAAAGAACGGAAAAGGAAAAAAGGTATGTATACACAAGAGAGTTATGTAGCTAGTTTCTCTTAGTTCATTAAAAAGAAATTTCTGCACTAATATTGTATAGATAAGAGAGCATGCCTATATCTACTCTGAATAACTACTAATAACACAATTCACCATGTACCAACTGTTGTAACTGTTGTAACTGTCTTATCTACCTGTTTTGAAACTGGGTTTCATTGTTACGTTTATCCTTTATCTCTAAAATAAAATCACACAAAAGAAAAGTTCAGAAAAGCTGAGTAATTTTTCTTAAGACAGTGGAAGTTTCTTTCAGATAACAAGAGAATAAAAAATTGGCCAACTTAAAAAAGAATATGAAACACATTTTGTTTATCCTCTCACCAACAGATGGACACTTAGGTTGTTTTACCTCATGGCCATTATGAATGGTGCTGCAATAAACATGGAGGTGAAGGTGTCACTTTGACATACCGATCATAATTTCCTCTAAATATACCACAGTAGGATTCTGGTTCTTAGGATAGTTGTGTTTTTACCTTTTTGCGGAAACTATTCTGCTTTCATAATGGCTGCCCTCCTTTACATCACTGTCAACAGTGTGATGAGTGCTGAGAACCAACAGTGGAGGGAATTGGACTCTCTCAGTAACTCGAACTTTCCACTTCTTGTTTCTTCCCTGTAAGGAGGACGTATGCACAGTCTTACCTGGAGCAAGGCTGTGGCAGGATGCCCACACTTCTCCTCCAGCTCTGTCGTGAGCTCTTGCAGGCTGCAGAGCTGTTCTGAAACCTTGGCTTCACTCTCCTTCAGGTTTCTCATGTTCTCTCGCCCCAAGGAGTCCAGTCTCTACAGAAGAATCTCTGTTACTACTGGACTACCAGCACCTTTCTTTGGTAATCAACCATGTCTCTAAAGCCTGCCTCCTGCTGGGTGTGGTGGAACATGCCTATAATCCCAGCGCTGGGGAGGCTGAGGCATCAGGACTGCCACAAATTCAAGGTCAGCCCATGCAATACAACAAGATCTTGTATCGAAAAGCCAAAACCAAACCAACAAAACTCCAGGTTTCCTGTTTGCAACCCCAAAGTCAGACCTAATTGGGTAAGGTCAGGATGTTCTTCAGTGTCAAGTGAGACACCTTTCAAAAGGTCACTCTTTGATACCTGAGATGTTTAATTTAAGGTACGTTCCTGTAGTCTGTTTCCTCTGATTAATAATGTGCCCTTAAACTTTGTCACACACTTTCTGCCAGGTACTATGGTTAGAGAGTTTACTATTCCCTTCATTAAAAATAAAATCAATTAATATTACTATAATTAAGACTAAATTAAGTCAGTAAATAAGAAAAATAATTAAGCCACTGATACTAGTTGCCTTTTTTGGTTGGCTTTGTTTTGTTTGGTTTTGCAGTACTAAAGATTGCCCCTAGGACTTCTGCACTGAGATCCACCTCCATCCACCCCCTTTTTCTGTTATTTTTGATGCCAGAGCTCACGTAGCCACTCAGTTACCCAGGCTGTGCTTTGGCTTGCCATCTCCCCCCTGTCTGTGTCCCAGAGGGCCAGGATTACAGTTGTGTGCCACCACACCCACCTAAGTTCTTATTCTTTCAAAGATACTCAGTGACAGACATAGGTTGTATTTAATCTTTTACTATCAACAGATGTTACAACAACAATCATAATGTCTGCTAAGTGATTGCTTAAAATGTACAAGACAGTATTTAGGGAGTTTTCTGTAGATTAGATCATGAAAACTAAGGACAACTAAAGAAACTATGTAAGAGATTAAGTAACAGGTCCACAGCCACTCAGCATTCAGGTAAGAACCCCATCTACCTGGGTTCAGATGTTAGCTGTACACCTTGGCGCTACACGGAAACTCAGTTTTACCATGCTTTCCTGCCCGTGTGAACTGTCATAGGGATGTAAGGGTATCTGCAGTCTAATGCAGTAATGTAAGCATACAAATAAACTTACAGGTGTATTCTACATCATCCATGCGTCCACATGTGTGGGGGTGTAAGTTCATAGAAACAACTGTTAAGTGAGCACACACACACATTTCATAAATCTGTAGTTGTTACCTGATGTCATATTCTGGATTTGACATAATGTTCACCTCTTCTTCCTCTAATTTCCAAATGCTATAGAGACGTTGTGTTCAATATCTCACCTGTAGAATTTCCTGGGACTCTTCCTCTAGCTCTGTGGCAAATCTCATCAGTTGATCTTGATTAGTTTTTCTCAAGTTTAAGTCAAATTTACATCCTTGGAGTCTCAGAAGGTTCATCTCATTCTCTTCTCTCAACAGCCGGAACCTCATCCTAAATTCAGACTCAATTACCTCTTTAAAATTCTGCTCTTCTTCCTTTCTCAAATAGAAACATAGTCAATTTTAGATTAAATACAAAAGACAGACCACAATTACAAATCCTACTTCCATCTCTAACCACAATGTAAGACAAAGGAATAAAAGTACAGAAGAAAGAATAAAAAGCATAAACCCAAAAGACAAGGAAAATCTTAGGATTTGCCAAGACAGCAGCACAGACTTGAAATTATAAAGCGATGCTCATGAAATCTGCTGACACCTTAGATGGTAGGATAAGAAAAATGGATTCAGGATGGGAGACACCACAGCTTTTAGACTAAGTGCCCAGGAAGAATGGAGTTACCAAAATATAGGAACAGAAACGATGGGACGTCTAGGCTCCAGAGAGAGACAAGATATCAGTAACTCAGTTTTGGACATGATAAATTTGATTGGTCAGTTAGACATTCAAGAAGACAGCCAAGTGGGAAATGGATTGAAAGGTTTCCATTTGAAAATATAGGTGAGATATAAATTTGCAAGCAGCCATTGGAGACATTTGATTCAACCTACGACACTCAAAGGAATACAATTTTAAGAATCCAACCACTGCTAACCTTCTACACTGCCAGTTTACCACAACCTGGTCCCAAGTACCACAAGTTTCTTTCTAATTTGCTTTTAGCCTCTTAAAACCTTCTCACTCTGGCAGTGAGAGTATTTTTTCTGTACCAGTTACATTCTATTATTCTTTTGTTCAATACCTTCTAGTGACTTCCTTATTTTATTTAAAATTAACTGTCTAATGTTACTAGGGCTTTTACCTCCCACCTTATCACCTACAGCCTCCACCATGCCCAGCCTCAGCAGTATGTATGACTTTGTATTTTTGATTCCCTCTGCCTAGAAAACTCCTATATGATATAATTCTTTACCTCCTTTTAGTAATTACATGTAAAATGTTACACAGGTAGCTTATAGTATGTCCACATGTCAGTTTCAAGAAGACAAATTGTTTTTCAACGCCAAAATACCCAGAACCCTGCATGTTCCCTGGTAAAGAAGAGGGCATCAATATTTGTGTTTGGGGTTGAAAAACTGGGGATCAACTGAGAAACTGTTATACATCTAGGTAACCGTTCTCCTTTACTGCCTCTGAATGAACACGTGTATTCTCTAAAAGTTGAGAAAAAAGACATAGAACATGGAATTCCTGGGACAGAGTGGGGTTAATTAGAAATGACAAGAACAAAACAGATGGGGAGCCTTCAATTTGAACAGCAGTGGGTTTTTTTTGTCTTTTTGAGTTCAAAAAGAGACTAGCTTAGGCTGGCCTTGAGTTCACTTTGTAGCCCAGGATAGTCTCAAACATGTAATGAGCCTCCTGCCTCAGCTTCCTAAGTGCTGTGATTACACAAATGCACCACCACGCCCAGCTTGGATAGCAGTTCTTAAACTGCCTGCTAGGGTTTCACAATTTATACAACCACCAAAAATATCTGAAGTGCTCATTTTCCTCTGTTACTCTTATAAACAATGGTATTGAATCTTTTTAATCTTTGCCCAGAAGACCTGCAAATGCCATATCACTATTTAGTACAATTTCCACTTGGTCTTACTATGAACAAAATCAAAAATATCTTTGTATGTTCAAAGCATACCTACAAAAATAAACGAAACAGGGCTGGCCAAATAGCTCAGCAGATTAAAGCGCCTGTTTAGGCAGATGGAGGGGCCGGGAGTTCAATCCCCAGGCCTGCAGTGTCAGCCTCGCCCCCAGGGCACACTGAGATGGCCATTGAGACTGGGCATGGTGATGCCAACATGTAATCCCAGCACCTGGGAAGCTGTAAGGTCACTATGAGTCCGATCTATGCAGTGAGACCCTGAATACCCTGTAGACCCTGTCCTAAAATACAAAAAACAAAACAAAAATAAAAACAAAAAACAAAAAACGAGAAAGAGAAAACACAGAAGAAAAACAAAACAGAGAAAAGGGGGGATTTGTATTTTCTTTTCTCGAAATTTAAGTCTTTGATCATTTTTCTAATGAATTTCCAGTTTATTCCTAATCAACCTTTTTTTCTTTTTTTTTTAGGCAGGTTCTTGTTATGCAGTTTAGGCTGGCTTTGACTTCACTATGTAGCCAAGGCTGACCTCAAATTCCTAGTAATCCTCTTGTTTCAGCCTCCCAGAAACTGGGACTATAGGCATGTGTCACCAAGCCCAGTATTCTAGGAGATTTTTAAGGGCTTTTTAGCATATTAGCTTCTTATATCCCATGGCTTTCAGATATTGTTTTCTGGTTTTGCTCTTTTTTTAAAATTAATTTTATTGAGAAACAAATAGCAATGAGACAGTTTTGAAACTGATCAGTAGGTCAACTTCAATAATTAATACATTGCATATGGTTTTGCTTTTTAACTTTGTTTACCAGACATTATTTCTTATTTAACGTTATTGATACTTTCCCCCAAAAATGAAGATCAGCACTGACCTGAATCATCATCATTCTTTCTTGCCCATCGGCCAATATACTTTTAGCAACTTCAACTTTCTCCCTTAATGGTTTCAATATTTCTTGGAATAAATTCTATAAAGAAATATATGATGGAATTCCAAATAAATTAGAATAATGGATTCTTATTTTTAAACTTAAGTAGAGGGTTAGAATGAAACTATATGTTTTCTTAGCTCTAAAGTTTTGACTAACTATGACATTTCTCAGCAAGCATGAAGGGGACAGTTTTGGAGTCAGAATATCTGCCCAACCCATCGGAAAGGAGCTGGCCTCAGCACGCTGCCACTGTGCAGCACTCACCCTGTACTTCTCAGCAGCCACCAGCACACAGAGCACTGTGTGATGCTCGTGCTGCCGGGACAGGGCGCACTCGCTGCACAGTGGGATGTGGTCATCGTCACAGAACAGCTCGTGTGGCTCCTGGTGTGTTGCACAATAGGCATGCTCTGTCATGCTGTCCTCTATCTGGATCTGTGGCCTTTCAGACATCCCGGCTGGAGTCAACAGTTGAAGAGTGGACTGTCTGTGCCAGGTCTGGAGTGTCTTCCTGTACCCCAAACAGAAAGAAACAGCAGGCTTCCTCTGGGTTCTGGAGCAGGCGCACTTGGTAACCTCAGGGTCTGCAGTGAAGCACCAGAGATACAAGTACAGTTCACGTGAACAGAGCAGGTCAGTGTATCCTGGACTCCTCAAATCCAACAAAGCTTTGGCACTCACTTGCTTAAAGAAAAAGACAGCAAAGATGTTACTATTCCCATCTAAGGGGTTTTCTCTTCTGACAATCTTAAGCAATAGGCTGGAAAACTGTTACAAACAATGGCAGAGCACCTTGTCTTTCCATAAGTCATTTAGGAAAATACACACAATGTGCAGTAGAAAGCATAAGTCTAATAGCCCCTGAGGAACACTGGAATAGGGAAGGAAAAAGGTACAAACATATTCAAGGCAAGGTTCACTCTCTCAGTATTTACAAGATCAAAAAGTGAAGAACTCTGAGTTTCCTAAGTGTCTACATGCCAAATACAAGGAGACATTTATTTTCAAGATGTCCTATGCTCACATGTGCCCTCAAGTTGAGTATCTCCTTGAGTTCTGCTACCAAGGTGTGCGGCTTGCATGACCTTGAACTGATCATCAAAGAAATCATAAAACAAAACAAAAGCAACTTTGCAAAAAAAATGAGACACTACTTTCTCCTGCTTTGTTTGTTTTTCCACAAATCCACGTGACCTATGATCTCCTGCATCCTGTATCTATACCAAATTACATAATTTACCATTGACCCATATTTCTACCTTTTCCCTAGAAATATTATTTTAACTATATTGTTAAAATATAGCCTTCCTTGGGTGGGGAGATAGCTTGGCAGCCTAAGCCCCTATCTGGCAAGCACAAGGATTTGAGTTCGATCCTTGGTATTGCCTGCCATGCCAGCACTGGAACCCCAGGCAAGCTGTGCTGCCCCAAAACTGGGTGTGGTGGTACATGCCTATAAGCCAGTGCTGGGCAGGCTGAAACAGGAGGATCACTACTAGTCAGAACTGTGTAATGAGATCCTGTATCAAATAAATAAATTTAAAATATATATATATGGCTTTCCTGAATTTTGGAAACTCTTCCTTTATTAGGCCCACTCCTCATTCACTCTAGTTTCCTCATCTAACTGAGCCACTGTTAGGTGGGCTTTTCTAACAAGACAGTGGACTACAGGGCTGCCAAACTTCCTCACTCTCATACACTGTTTTTCTTTGGCATCAGTAAAACTTCCTATCTTTTTACTTTTTTTATTTAATGTTTTAAGACACTGAGTTTCCTTCACAGCTGAGCACAATGGTGTATGGTCCTGAGGATTTGAGGTGAGCCTGAACTACACTGTGAGACCCTATCTCAAAAAAACAGACACTAAAAAAATTAAAATGCTCAAGAAGGCTAATTTTGTACATATGATTCTTTTTGAATTTTGTTTAGGAATCTCTTAAAATAGTTTTTAAAATGTGGTCTTGGGGCCGGGGAGATGGCTCAGTAGAATAAGCGCTTTCCTGGCTGGCAAGCGCAAAGGCCAGAGTTCAATCCTCAGTTTGGTCAAATAAATAAATAAATAAATAAAAATAAGATAAAATAAAATGTGGTCTCAAGATTCGATTTACTCTTTTAGTGTGATTACACTTGCACAGATGATAAAAGTGCTGGGGTTGGCTATTAAGAGAACCAAACAGTGCTAGTAGTCATTTATTATATTTCTAAAATGTCTCCATATACTTGTATACTCCTGGATTTAAAAAAGGTCACATTTTAAGAATATACTCTTTATGAAGATTAAAATACTATGCCTGGAAATATCTCACTTATTTAATATTTAAGTTTATAATTAATATTAATAAATATTTATATAAAATGGAAAATTCATATGAAAAAAATGTGCACTATTGTTCCAGGCAGCTGAGTAAGACAGAAATATTATAGGCAGTCAGACAGGGCCAGGCTCTCAAAGGAGATACCACAGAAGACAAGATATCTTGCAACTCTGGGAGGGATGGATACTCCCGCCATGGGCCAGACCTAAAGACCAAAGATCAAACAAATGCCGACCTCTCAAAAGATTGGCATCTAAGATTGATCATCACCTTGAGGGAGCCAGAAGAATCATTAATCCAACTACTATTGGATGGCTACCTGATAAAGTCCAGTTCTACATTCATGCCTGCTTGCTACATGACTTGCTTCCCCATTTGGTTCTGGACTAAATCAATTTTACCTGAGCAATGGTGTTTGCAATTCCATTGGGTGATCATAGTTTTGTCCCGCTCCACATCTAACTAAGCACATTCGCACATTCTCTACCACCTTAGACCCGCCTCACCACACGGTTTTACTCTCTAAAAGTCCCTGAAGAGGCAGCTTCCCAGGGACAGCCCACTTGGGCCTCCCTCCTGTCCCTCTCTCGGACAGGAGCTTTCTTTCCCTCAATAAATATATTCTGCTCATAAGAATTCCTAAAATTCATTCTTCGGTTTTTAGAGAACACGAACTCATGCAGGTCAGGTCCAGAGATCATTTTTCCCTGTCATTTGGAAGTTCCTGTATCATTTGGAGGTCACCTACCCAAGATCAGTTTTTCTCCCTGTATCACTATGGATGTCTCAAGAAAATACACTGCTGCCATTGTCCAGTGACTGCCTAGAGACTATCTGTAAAGAACATTTTTACTTTTAAAAGATTAAGCAGAACTATAGTTATTTGGTAATTTGGGAGGTGTTTTCTCACAAAGGTGACAATGCCAATTCATGAAGAAAAAAAAAAGAAAAAATAAACAGCTAAAACCTGAGTGTATTAGTTGCCAATGAATAAATAGGAACTTTTAAGTAAAAACTGTTTTCACAAACTTGTATTCAACATTGGCCATAGGAGAGCTTTCCCCTACTTATCTTGTCTAGTATGATTGGTGTTGACATGAATGAATGTGGTTTTGGTAATGCACAGTGAACTATGTTAAGATTTGAAAGACCCACAACCTCAAGAGTCCATGTTTCCAAATGACCAATGTGTGCTGTTACAAAATTATAGAAGAGTGACAGACAGACAGATAGACTGAACACCCAGTTTGCAAAAAAGTTAACCGATAGGATTACAGACAAATAAAATTATCGAAAATGCTACTAGTATTTTTTCCCTTCCCAAATACATACCTGTGTATAAAGTAATATTTCAATCAAACTATAATCAAAACAGCATAATTGCCTCAGTTACTCTTCTCTAGTTGCTGGGACAAAAACCCAATGCACAAAATGAAGGAAGGAAAGGTTTGTTTAGCTCACAGTTGCTGGAGGCTTCAGTCCATACTCAGCTGGCTCCACGACAGAGCAGTACACGGCAGAGAGCAATCATTTATGGTGGCAACAAAGAGCAGAAAGCAAAGAGAGGAGCAGCAGTATCAATGGCAACAGTGAGCAAGTCTGTCTCCCTTAAGTTGTACTCAGGATACATGCCTCAGGCTGGGTGTAATACTGACACCCATAATCCTAGCAGTGCTCACACCAACAATCTCAGTGGATTAAGAATTAACCACAAACTCTAGAAGTCAGCCCCATGACTACATGAGGCTTTAGCAGGACAACTAGACACAAACCATAACATTCCACCCATGGACCCCCAAAGTCTCATGCACGTCTCTGTGCAAAAGGCATTTTCATCCATCTCTAAGAGTTGGCAAAGTCCTAACAGTTTCAGCATTAGTGAAATGTCCAAGTTCAAAGTCTCCTCCAAGATCCATGGCAAACTTCTGACTGTGAGGCCCTGTACAAGTGAAAAATTAAATACTGCCAACATTCAATGGCACAAGATAAACAATACCATTCTAAAAGGTACACACAGCAGGATACCAAACATGGGACCAACGCAAATTCAAAATCCAGCAAGGCATATAATTTATGTCCTGTAGGTCCATGTGGAACATCCAAAGCAATCTGTGGCAAACTGTGAGCTCCATGTGGCTCAGTCCCTATGGCACTTCTGTTGGCATTAGCTCCCATGGCTTCTCTCTTAGGCCGACTTGGCTCCTCCCTTGTAGTTTTCCTTAGACAATCCACATTCCTGGCTTTTCTAAACTGCTGGGCTTCCACTGAAATCACAGCCATACACACTGCCCTGCTAAGTAGGCACACTGCCTGGCCTCCCAGGCCTTCTGAAATCAAGATGGAAGCCTTCTTAACCTTAGAACACTTGCATTAACCTGTGGCATCCAACACTACACGGGCGCTGCCTAGGTCAGCGGCCAGTTGGAGCTGTACCCAGGCTTTCTTCTCTCTTGGCCATAGGGGTCAAGTGCCTGGATGACTGAATACTCCCACCCTGATTATAAGGAATTAATTCATCATGCCAGGGCCATTCTGGAATGTGGTGTGGCTGCCTCCACCTTTCTGGAATACTGGGCTCCAGCGCTTTCCCCTCAAGGCAAAGTCCCTGACCTTTGTAATTCTGAGGCTGCAAAGGGTGGAGACCTGCCACCTCCTATGATGCCCTCAGGCCATCCTTTCCATTTTCTCGTTCCTTCTGGGCAGTGGAGATCTTCTCAGCTCTATCTTTGCATTCCACAGCTTTATCAGAGCTTCCTTTCTTTCTGGCCAAACTCACATTTTAAATCATCCTGCTGGGCTCTATATTCAAAACATAAATCTGACTAAAAGCCCCTAACAACAGCCATGCCACTGCCTCAATATTTAGCTGTTTTGAAATTTCTTTTGAAAGATTAATCAGTCTGTGATGCTTAATAGGTCTCTGGCAAAGTCTGTACATGAGCAAAAATTCAGACAAACTTTCTGCCAAGCCAAAATGTTGTAGGCAGCTAAATTAGATAGAAACATTAAAGGCAGTCAGACAAGGCAAGGCTCTAAAGGACAACATGGAAAACAAGGTGACTTTGCAACTTTGAAAGAGGATACCCCCCACTGTGGGCCAGACCTCAAGACAAAAGAGTAAACAAATGCAGCCACATAGTTCTACAAGAATGTTCATTAGGGATTGATATTCTAAACAGGTGTCAATCACTTTGATACCTATTGGTATCAGAATGAATCACTTTCCCAGCCCCCAGCATGAAGAGACCCTGTCCCATATTCATGCCTTCTTGCCATGTGACTTGCTTCCTCATTTGGTACTGGATTTAATCAATTTTACCTGAGCAATGGTGCTTGTAATCTCATTGGTTGACCATAGTTTTGTCCTACCTCATGCCCATCTAAGGGAGTTCCCATGTTTTCTCCACCTTAGACCCACTTCACTGCATGGTTTTACCATATAAAAGTCCCTGGAAAAACAAAAACAAAAACAAAATAAAATAAAAATAAAAGTCCCTGGAATACACAGCTTCCCAGAGACAAATCACTTGGGGCAATTTGTCTTTCCCTGTCTAGGATAAGAGCTCTCTTTCCCCCAATAAATATATTTTGCAGAACCAGGGATTGAACTCAGGCCCTTGCGCTTGCCAGGGAAGCACTTATTCTACTGAGCCATTTCCCTGGCCCCCTATATTCTGCTCTTAACCTTTATTTGGTCCTAAAATTCATTCTTTGGTTTTAGAGAACAGGAATTCCTTCTAGGTAACATGAATTGTACTCCTCAGAAATACAGTTGCTAAAAGTCCACCCCATAACTGCATGAGGCACTGGGGAGACTCAACACAAACCATAACAATGTGTCAAAGAATGTGGAACCAGGTAACAGAAAGCAGCTATTTTGATAAGCCATAAATTGAAAAGATTTGCAAAATGATGAAGTCATGCCAATCCTCTCAATAAGGTGGATTTGGAAAACATTATAACATAAAAGTTTTTAAGAACTCACTCTAATGAATTAATACTTTAAAGTGCACTCTGCTCTGACATGGTGGTGCATGCCAACAACCCCAGCACTTTAGGAGGCTGAGGTAGGAGAATCCCATACATAAGCTCAGCTCAGGCAACTTAGTGATATTCTATCTCAAAAAAAAAAAAAAAAAAAAAAAAAAAATCAAACCAAACCAAAAAAACAACCACTGGCATTCCTCAATAATTTGGGTGCATGGCCTGCCAAATAGCTCAGATTAAAGGGCCTGCAAGCAGGCATAGGGGCCAGGGTTGATTTCCAGCAGTGCTTGCCCCACCCTGCCCCTGGGGTGCACTGAGGCAGCAACTGAGACTGGGTCAGGCAGATCACTAGGAGTCTGATCTAGTAGTGAGATCCTGAACACCGTGTAGACCCTTCCCTAAAATACAAAAAAAAAAAAAAAAAAAAAAGAAAGAAAGAAAGAAAGAAAATGTGGGTGCAAAAGAATCATGAAAGTTGAACTCTTAGGCCTTTCCAAAAAGAGCATACAATATTCCTCAGAAACAGTTGCTAAGAAATGTCAACTACAGCTTTTACACATTTTGTCCTTTTATTTTTTAAACAAGGAGAAAAGATTTTAGCTCAGAATTTATAGAGATTTCAATCTACAGTTAGCCGCCTTCTATTCTGTCATTTTCTAACCACAAAGGTTATACAGGCTTGCTCTTCAAGCAATGTATAAAAAAGCTGTTACCTGCTGGTTTGCTAGCAGTGCAATCTTAATATTTTTGCTTTTTCTTTTCTCTGTGAATTCTATGTTAACATCCTTCACCAATCTTCTTCTATCAAGCTTCACCCCCCTTTCCCCTCCTACATGTCACAGGAGCTGGCTGTGCAGTTCAGATGCACACAGTGGGGCCCACACTGGTCCCGAACTTGGCAGTGATCCTCCTGCCTCTGCCTCTGCCTGTCAGCTAGGGCATACTCACTGCAGCAGGTTTCTGTCAATTTTAAAGATGTATCTATACATCTAAAAGATTAGGTCTTTCTTATGAATTACACACGTTTGCTCCTACTTACTTGTCTCTGAATACAATCTCATCCTCTTACACCTGCAGGTCTTCAGCTGAGTGTGCCCACAGGATGCCACCGATATAAAGAAGCCCCTCCCCTCTTCAGTTTCCTCAGGCTCCCAGCAGCAGTTAGCACAGTGGACCCCACCTTCCTCCTGCAGCATTTTCACTTTTATAGTTTGTCCAGATCTTAAAGTCCACCTTCCTCTGGCCGGTCTGGTTCTCAACATCCTTCTTGTTTTGTTTTTTTTTTATTTTTATTTCTGCTTCACATTCCTGAACTTCCAGATTTTAAAATATTCCAAAAGTCTGGTCCTCCATCCCTGGTATTCCACCCTCTATCTGTACTTCCTAGAGCAGGGAGGCCAACACATGCACATCTGTACCTTCTAATAAACACTCAAAATTAACATACCTAAAACTTCTTTGCAGCCAAAGTTGTGCCACCATTCTGCCAACTGAACACCCTTCTGTCTGTATTCTGTCCTGCCTCCTCCTATCCCCAACTCCTCTGGGTCACAGACTGAATACAGTTTAAAACCTACACCAGGCTTCTAATCAGCACAGCCCCCTGCATCGAGAATAAGATCCAAAGAGTTTGCCTAGATCTGTGCCCTCCACCCCACCCTCCTGTCACCTCAGCCAGCTTCCCTCAACCACTGTCACTTCCAGTTACCAAATTCAACCAAAGGCCATGGTGCCCTTTCTGTTTCACAGCCTGCAATTCTCTGGTCTTAGAGTTGTGCAGTTCTGGCTCCCATTTTTTTTCCTTCAGTTCTCTGCTCACAGAGGCCAATACACAATACCTTCCCATTCCTTATATGCTCATCTTTCTGCTTGTAACTGATTTTATCATCAGTGAACCACTTCATTTGTAAGTCACCCTTCACAAGGAATGAAGCTGTGTATTCAACTGAGGGACTAGATGCTCAATAAATATTTTAAGTCACTTACGTAAAAAATATTTTATATCAACCAGTAAAAAGTGAAGGTGAAATTAGTGAAGGTCAGAACAAAGATTAAACGTTTTTCTGAAAATCAAGAGAAAACTGGAGAATAATCTGTTCCCACAGCATGCTGCCTATGTATTCAATTCAGACCTACACTTCACTTGTTTTCCTTTGTCCTGGCTTTCTCACACATTCTTATAGGCTGTCATGTGTATTATATAGTTGTCATGAATCCTAGGATCAAGTTCAGGAATTTAATGAAAACTACAATGGAGAAAATGATCTAGTGAGGAAAATGTACCTACTTTCTACATAATCCTAGAAATTTCCTTCAGGTCAAGGAAATGGAGCTCGAATCAACTCACTTGCTCCTCTGGCCCCTCACTCTCCAAGGCATGCTCACTAGTCTAGACAGTACTATTAGAATCACCTGTGTTTATTAAAATAGATTATTGGACCCAGCTTCCAGGGGTCTTTGATTCAGCAGATACAGGGTAGAGTCTATTAATTTACATTTCTAAGGAACACCCAGAAACCAGTGTATAACTGTGACCTCAGTCTGGAAACTCAGTCCTTGGGATGAAAATTTAGTCCTTGGCTGTATCAAAAAAAGCTTTGTCAATGCCTCAGGCATCATGGCCCCTTAGTATCTATTTTTTAACAAAGGAACTTCCTGTATATATTGTCAATTCCACAGGAAGACAGCCTTCAAGTGAAACCCCTATAATCTCATTGTGCTTTCTCCTTAGCCATACTGTTTTTATCTTAAACTGGTAAATACTTTTACTGGAAATAACGCCTGACTTCATTGTTAGTTTCCAGAATGTTTGCTGAAGGAAATGATCACTGCATTATCTGCAGACAGAAAATCAAGACTAGGGATAATTACCTGCCGAAAGAATTTGTCACAGATGAAAGGTTGGGAGACAATCCTAGATCATTCATATTTGTTCTCAATAAAGAGGAAATGTGCACAGCCTCTTAAATTTTATAGTCCCTCCCCTGCCCAGAGTTTTATTACATCAATCAATACCCTGCTAGTCAAACTTCGGTGATTTTTCTTTTTTTCTTAACTGCTGATAAAATAACAGCTAAATTCCCTGACTTGGCTATCTGATCTTCCCAAAGAAGCTCTACATTACAGAACCTCTCCATAACTTTTTTGTTTTCTCTGACACAGCATTCTCCTATGTACTTTAGTTTAGGCTCAACTTGAACTCACGTAGCCCAGGCTGCCTCCGCTTGAGCATCCTGCCTCAGCCTCCCCTCCTGAGTACTGGGCTTACAGGAATGCACCACCACACCCCAATAACATAACCATTTTCTTATCTCAAAGACAATTAATAATCTACTCCTTCTTCCAACTTTCTCAGTCTTTCTCGAGCAGACCATAGCCATTACTGTATTCTTATGCTTCTCAGCTAGAACAGCTTCCTTTTGCATTTTTTTTCTATTTAATCCTTTCTCTTGTAAACCTTGGTGTAGACAACTTCTTGAAAGATTTTGTCAGTTACTCAATTTTGCTCTCAAAATTTCCTGATCTTCCTTAATTCATGAGTTTTTTCATTTTGACAAGAAAACTTCTTTATGACCACTGAATCAAAGGACAGATCTCCCCAGTTCACAATATTTATTGTGCACTTTAGACCTTATTTGCTCTTTCAGTTTCTCACACCAAAGGCATAATACATTGTTTACACATGTGTTCAAAAGGGAAAAAAGAACTAGGTTAGGGAGAAGGAAGGAAGGGAAAGAGGAAAAAAATGCAAGTTAGTTATGCTGCTAATGTCTCTTAGTTCAATGAAAAGGAAGGTTGGTGCTAATATCTGCTGCAGACTTTATGACCATAGCTTGTACTCTGAGTAACTTCTTTAAAGGTTATTTCCCTATTTGCACAGTTCTCAGGCTTTGGTGTCTCTTAAACCTACCCTGGTCTTTCACCAAGTAGTAAATTATGAGGGGCTGGGGAAATGGCTCAGTATGTGCAAGGGCCTGAGTTCAATCCCCAGTTCCACCAAAAACAAACAAACAAAAAGTAAATTATGAATTCCAGAAGATTCAATATTTTAATGTAATTTTAAAAAATGCAATCCAGTATGCTGAACTCATAACATATACTTATTCCAAAAATCCTGCAAGGTAGGTGGTATCTGAATACACTTATGGCTGATAAAGGAGAAAATGTGCTTAAACAGACGCCCTCATACTCAGCTCAGTTCCTAGGATTAGGTCATTAAATGAATTAACTGCAAGATGAGGAACTGTGTGTAGTGTGCATACTACTATCTTCAGAACAAAGAGACAGTCAAAGGCAACTTAGCTTGATGACTTGTGCTTTATTTGCCTAATTCTTACAGGCAGTGCTGTAATGTACTATCACAGAAAATAAAACTATAATGCTGTACTATGCATTATAATCAGCAAAAATTACAGTTCTATGTAAATAAGGTGTAGTGTACAAGAAAAATAAGAGACACTGCGGTCCCATCACAAGGTGCACTGAACAGGCTGCAAGTCTGAACAGCCCTTAAACAGACAGGCCAGTAAGTGAGGAATATCTGTAGTGACCAAAAGCAACAGAAAATAGCAGCCAGAACATGAGACCCAGTATCTTTTGAAGTCTAGTTTCATGATATCTGCTATATCACCTCACCTTTATTAAATGCTAACCAACTATTTTGCCAATTTAGAAAGTAACACACTGCCGGGCGTGGTGGTGCATGCCTGGAATCCCCATACTTAGAAGGCTGAGGCAAAAGGATTGCTGTGGCTCAAGTCCAGCCTGGGCTAATTAGTGAGTTCAAAGCCAGTGTACACTTGAGACCTTGTCTCAAAAAAGAAAAAAAAGTAGGGGGGAATATACCTTAAATTTGAATTACAGTTTGTAAAAAGCTGATTTTATAGCATACAGTAATGTCACAAGAAAGAGAACGATCACATTTAAGTGCTACACTTTTATATAAGAAAACTTTTGAACGAAAAATTCCTGCAGAGATGTGATTTTTTTATTACTTCTGTTAAAGAACAAATCAAATGACATGAGTCCTGCTCCTCATGATATCATCCCTGTCACATTCCTATTCCTTCTCCCCCTACTCACAGTAGCAGGCATGCAGCTGGGAGCTGGATGGGCAGGGCAGGCAGGTGCCAAGGGAGGCTGTCTGCCCAGATGCCCATCTGTCCTGTCACAGGAGATAACACCCATCCCATTCCTGAAGGGCTCAAAAGCAGTGGTAAGGTAAGTAAGGCTTGTGGCCCCTCTGCTGTCTCCTGGCGGGCTCCGGAGTGGAGGCTAATCGGGACGCAGCTCTCGCTGACTTTCTCCCATATTTCTAGAATGTCCACACTTCATTCCTGTTCAACTGCTACTTCAGCATGGGCAAACCATTTGGGTCTTCTTCTGTCTCTCAGACAGAAGCTGTATTTCTCCAATAAATATACTTTGCTCTTAAAAAAATACAATTTAAAACATCTATGCATCCTATAGAATTACCTCCTAATATTTATATGTTTTCACATGCAGTTCCTGCATATCTCTTCCTTTTTTTTTTTTTTTTTGGCGGAACCAGGGATTGAACTCAGACCCTTGAGCTTGCCAGGTAAGTGCTTATTCTACTGAGCCAACTCGCTGGCCCCTCATATCTCTTTCTTACATGCATACTCACCTTGCAGTTTCACATCTGTACCAATGTTCTAAATATATTTTAATAAATATAAAAGAACAAAAATGCTTATAAAAAAGAAAGCACTAGACTTTAAAAATTAAATCTTTATGCCAGATCTTACATAGTGCAGGACACACACCCAGATGTCACTGTAAATCAACGCACACTCATCAACACCTGACATACTCAGCTTCCCTTCTGTTCTAGAGGAAGATAAGCCTCCTATGTAAACCTCAAAGCAGAATCGTGAAGAGGTCTCCTTCACCTCACCTCCCAGGCATGGCAGGCCCCCTGCCGGTTTCTGCCCCAGACTATAGTCCAGCAAAGTGAGTGGCTAGCTTGGGTCTCACACTGAATCGAGCTCTGTGCCTAATGACACAGCTGGATGAAAGGGATCTCAGTCTGGCTCCACGACCGCCCTGCAAACACCTGCACAGCACGAGGCTCCATTCCCACAGTCTGCCAGTCTGTGAGCACAGGAGGAGCTCACACAGCACATGCCCAGGGGCCAGAGCACTAGCAAGGGCGGAGTGCCTGCAGCCCTCCTCGGGTCAGTCACCCATGCACTTTCCCGGTCAGAACTACTGCCTTCCCAAATGCATGGGGAGGGCCTGTTCCTGTGGCGTGGGAGTGCAGACGCCCTATACCCTTTTCATATTTTCCATTTAGTAACAGATGTATTAATGAATAGGATTGATATTGAGGCAAAAACTCAGCTTCTACTGATGTGACCTTGGCCCTAAAACTCGAGACAACTCTCTCTCTTTTTTTATTGTTGGAACTGGGGATTGAACTCAGGCCCTTGCGCTTGCCAGGGAAGCGCTTATTCCACTGAGCCATCTCCCCAGCCCCCTCTCTTTTATTATACATAACCCGATGAAGAAATTTACACTATCATAGTCTATTCTGATAATGAAGCTACATTATCAAGGTACTATGATCTACTTATTAATAATTATAGTGAAGAACGTGTATCTTACACCTTCACGAGAAATAAGGAATCAAAACGCACGTCTCACGCCTTAAAGGCCGCTGAGAACTACATCATTTAGGGCTTAAAGTACAATTGTTAAAAGACAACTGGCTTTAAATGTTGTAAACATTGTCCAAGTTACTACTGTAATGGGGAAAGAGCAACTTTATTGGTAGACTTAACTGAAGGTATTATGCCAGTGATGTTCACTGGAATGGCAAATTTTATGAGAAAATATTTTTACAAAATCAATGTGTTAGTCTTGTAGAATCTAACTTTGCTGAGGTGATTTATGAAATGCACAATTGATTTAAACATAGTTTTATACTTTCATAGTCCTAGGTGAAAAAAACTAGCAAGACTAGGTGAGAAGCAAAAAACAAAACATCTGTTTTCTTCCATCGTTCAAATTCCAGTGAGGGAAAACTACCCTGACATTTGCCTTCAGTATTAGTCCTAATATTAAGAAAAGCTTTTCCTTAACACCCTAATACTATTGCAAAAGTTGACACTGTCTGCAGCCATTGAGTCTGGGTGGCATTAGTTTATCAGCAGCATTGATTTAATTCTGGAGTGCTAACAGATTGTTTGCCACTCATACTAAATAGTTAAAAAGAATGTTAGAAAAAGGGCACAGTTTTCCAGGATTAGTGCAGCATAGAAGGCTGGCGTGGTGGTGCACATCTGTAACTTAGAATTTGGGGGGCTGAAGCAGGAGGATCACTGTAAGTCTGAGGCCAGCCTGGGCTAGATAGTGAGGCCTTGTCTCAGATACACACACACACACACACACACACACACACTCACACACACACAAAAGGAGCAATGTTTAAATTCAACCAACTATTCACTAGATTTAATCAGGTATTCAATAGATATAAACAACTGACTGTCTTTATCCTAATAAAATGGAAACAAAAAATTGAAATTGTAGAAAAGTAGTAAAAATCACCCCCCCCCAAAAAAAAGGGCATTCTACCACTGAGCTACATCCCCAACCTTTTTTTAAATTTTTTTTTCTTTTTAGACAGGGTCTCACTATGTAGATCTGGCTGCCTCAAACTTCCTTCGCAGCCAAGGCTGGTCTCAAGTACACACACAATGATCTTCATGCCTCAGCCTCCAGAGTGATGGGATTACAGGTGTGCACCTATAATTTTACTTTTTATATGGTGACAGGATCTCACTGAACTTCTCAGGCTGCTTTCAAACTTGTGATCTGCTTAGCCTCCCAAACAGATAGGAGTCCTCTACTGCACCTGGTATAGTCAAAAGGTTTCTATGGATCTTTAGAAAAACTTATTATGGGGCTAGGGAGATAGCTTAGCAGTCTAAGCACCTGCCTGGCAAGTGCAGAGTCCAGAGTTTGATCCCTGGTACTGCCTGCCATGCTGGCCACCAAAACTGGGTGTGGTGGTGCATGCCTGTAGTCCCAGTGGTGGGGAGGCAGAGACAGGAGGATCACTATGAGTCTGAGCTGTGTAGCGAGACCCTGTACCAAATAAATACATAAATGTTTAAAATTGTTCTTTTTTAAAAAAGATAAACTAATGAAGACAAATATTTTGAAGATAAATTGTGTTAAATCTTTTAAGACTAAATTTCTCATAAAAATACCTCTGCATTCTCACAGCTAGCTAATGTAAAAAGTTGCTTTCTAAGATTTGGTGCTTTCCAACATATCTGCTGCTGATGTTTAGCATGCTTCTTCAGGTTTTTAAACTTAAAATTAACTCTGTTACTGTTTTGTCCCAATAATTTAAAATAATCATACCTGTTGAAGCAGGAGGTAGAGAAAGGATATATTTCTGCCATAAACACTGAATACACCTATTCATCAGTGTTGTGCTATGTATGAGCATACACAATCCCCTTCACGCTATTAAATCTTCATGTCTGTGCTACTTGCACTAGCACACATGCTAGCTTCCGTGGCCACCCTGGTCTCCTCTGGTCAGTATCAAGCAAATAATATTGAGTACTAGGTAGGTGTAGTGTAGCATGACCGGCATCCTGAAACTAAGTAAGAAGATCGTAAGTTCAAGCCCACCCTGGGTGATTTTTTAGTGAAACCCTGTCTCAAAGCCAAAAATAAAACACGTCTGGGGATATAACTAAGTACAAAAAATAAATGCTATTTAATATTCAAAAAATTACTGTTAGAGAATTTCCTGCTGGTTTCCTCATAATTTCTTAATGGGCAGAATGCAGAGACTGCTTAAATTGGTTAGAGGTCAAATTTTGAAAGAAAATATATAGCATTGTTTCTTCTAACCTGCTCTTTTACCTGAAGTTATTTCAAGGTACATGGATTCTAATTATTAATACCATGGAGGTAGCATCCACTGCCCCCCATTACCTATCATTTTAACATTTTATCATCCAACTTCTGGTCTTAGCCCATTACCTGCCCTTATGTAAGAATACTGCAGACTGGGCAGATTACACATCCTTGGCTTACAACTCCTGAAGCTGGAAGTCTGAGCATGGTCCAGCATGCAGTAAGGAACTCCGTGCTCCACCCCCAGGCCTTCATCACCCACAAGACCAGTGTCCCAGTGCTTTTTAGTACTATTGCATGGGCAATTCTATTTCAAAATTGCTTTGGGGTCAACACGCATACCAGAGCACTGTCTGACTTCTGATCCACATTTGTTTGGAGGGGGGCAAAGGGGAAGGACTCTGTCTCAGAGATGTGTGGCCCAGGTTGATAATTCATGGTGTGGTACCCCCAGGTACTGGGTACTGAGGGAGCAAGGAAAGAGACCAAGATGCAGTCTCTTTTTTGTATTTAGTACAGGGTCTACAGGGTCTCACTACACAGACTGGACTTGTAGTGACTCTCGTGTTTTTAGCCCCCCAAGTGCTGGGCTTACAGACTCGTGCCACCACGCCCAGTCTGCCCAGTCTCAATTGCCTCTCAGTGTGCCCCAGGAGGCACTTTAATCCACTGAGCTATCCGGTGGCCCAAGATGTAGTCTTACTGCCACAGCTGATATGAAGTAGTAGACATCATAGTAGGCAGCCTTTTCTAGCATCATAAAATAAAATAAAATAGCTCTTAAATACCAAGAAAAGCCCTTCCTTCTTTGTCACAAACTTTGAGGCACTAACACTAAAGAACTGGCATTATTAAAAATGCATGGTGGCCATGCCAAAGACAAGCACAAATCCTCATCAGAGAATAATATATTCTTCTGCCCACAGCTGCCTCAGACTCTCCTCACCCAATCTTCACTCAGTCACTTCCTAGTATCTTCCAAAGGTAAAGTCTGAATTCCCGTATGACCATCACATCCTCAAGGCAGTGCAGCCCAAGTGTGAGGGCACACCCCTGGGATCGCAGGCCCAGAGGATGGGGCAGGAGGGTGGCCATGGTTCAAGGCCAGTGTGGGCCACACAGCAAGATCCAGTTTCAAAACCAAACATTCAAACAGACAAACCCACCTAAGATGGCCCACTATGTCCTGCTTGCCGCTTTTGTTAACCACTCTTCCAATCACATGACATGAGGAGATAAAGACTGCCTTCTACCATAGAAGAAAAGAAAATCGTCCTCACTTCCTTCAAAACAATGAAGGGATATAGCACTATGTCTGGAATCCAGAGAATGGCTTGCGCTGTCAAAGTGATGCACACCCTCCACCACGAATCTAGCTCTGTTGCAGAAGAATGATGGTTGGAGGGCCAGTAGTTAGCACAGTGATCAATTTTGCACAGGATAGAAGTCATGCACCTCAGAGCCTGGCAGGGGGCCACAGGCCCGCAATCCCCACACTTGGTAGGCCAAAGCAAGAAGGATCCATGTGAGTTCCAGACCAGCCTCGGCTACAGAATGAGTTCAAGGCCAGTGTACACTGCACAATGAGACCTGTCTCAAAAGATAGATAAATAAATCAATAAAGTGTAAAAGTGTTAGTCTAGTTATGAAAAGCTCAGATTCTCTCTGCCCTCTAGACTATTTGCTTTAAAGACAAATGACTACAAAATATGTTTATTGGAACCAAAAAGCATTTTCTAAAAACTAGTTTGCAGAAAGGAGGACAAAAAAATGAAAGAACAAAGAAACAAAAAAAAAAAAACTATATTTCTATCTAGATCCTTTTTGTCTGTCTTTTTGAGACAAGATTTCACTTTGCAGTTCAGGCTAGCTTTCAACTCATTTTTCCCAGGCCGGCCTTGCACTCACAACAATCCTCTTGCCTCAGCATCCTGAGTGCTGGGAATATAGGTGTGCTACGTACATATTTATTGGATCTTGCTGGTAAAGTAAAAGTAAGCCTTGTTTCCCTGAACGGCCCAAAGCTCAGAGAGGCAGAAAAGTGACAGAAGCACAGTGCAACCAGGCACCCTGGCCCACGCTCTTTGTCAGGAGAATGCTGCTGCAGCACTGCTGGGCTTTGCCTAGAAACCCATCCTTGCTGGCTGTTCAAGCCTTCATAAAACAAATTTGGGAAAAAAGTGAATGATCTTGGCATGGCGCCTATGAAGAGCTCCTCTCTTAGGAACTCTTATGCAACTCCCAATGGAGAGTAATCCTTTCTTCTCTATCCCCTTCCTATACTGCCCATTTTTAACAAGTGGGGGAGATAATTACAGGGGGATACAGAGTGACACTGTGGTATGTAAAATTCTGAGAAGACCCCTAAGAGTCTCACCCCCTAGTGGACACACATGTGTATTTTTTCAAACTTTTTAAACTTTCTTCACAGGGGTGGGATTTGGCAGAAGCTCCCAAATCAGTTGACATGTCAGATGTTCCTAGATAGCCTGACCTACTCTCTTGAGCCTGAAAATCTGGCTTTCTGATACTGAGAAGGATTCCAGGGAGGCACTGGAGGCTTGAGAGACAGGGGAAGGCATCTGGAAGAGGCCTCTCATCGCTAAGGGCACCGCCCCCACAGCAGCAAGATGGGCCCGCGCCAGTTGTGTAACTTCAAGGGACGCGCTCCACCGCAGTCAGAATGAACACGAGAGGACCCCAAACTTCGGGGAGAGCAAATTCTAGCCAACATCTTCCTTTCACCCTCCTGGGTCAGGAGCTGAGGATCCGGCCAACATGTGGTGAAACACAGACTTCCAAACCGATAAGCTCAAAAATGCGTTGTTCTAAAATGCTATGTTTGTGGTAATTTGCTACGAAGCAATAGAAGACTAACACAGACACTTCAGGGAGCCGCAGCTGAGTGCCCGAGGGTGGAAAGAAATAGGGTTAGAGAGGGATTCTCTAAGAAGCTTCAGAATCTCATATTGGATACAGAAAACAGATCATGAATTCTGTTCTAACAGGAAATTATTTTATTAAACCCGAATGATAGCCTCAAGACACACTTGGAATCGCTGTGACAGAGAATTTCACCTAAAAGAAAATAAACTCGTTTGGGATTATGCTTTCCATGAGAAAAGAATACCATCTATCTGCCCTTCCCTAGAAGGGAACAACCCCGCCCTGCACCGAAAGGTCATTAGAGGTCACAAGGCCTTGACCTCCCAAAGTGGCCCTGTCCCCGCAGACGAAGGCGGCTTCTCCGGGCCGTGAATGCTTCCCTGGACGGACCCTGCACACAGCTCCTGCGCAGAAGCCTCTCGGCGGCCCTGTGACCGCCCTGGGCCGGGCTGGGTCCCCACACGGGGCCCGCGGGGCACGGACTCACAGTTGGTGGAGGGCGAGGGTACTCCGGTGGGCGCTCCACGGCCTGGGACCCCACCACTCTGCTGCAGTCCACATCCACAGGCCTCGGAATCAAGAGGGCCACGGAGCGCCGGCAGGCGAGCAGGCGTCCTCGCGGTCCTGAGAGCCCACGCTGGGCCGAGGCCGGCCGGGCCAGGCGCACGCGGAGCCTCTGCCGCGAGGC
>NW_004524690.1:9572368-9574628 GCF_000260255.1 Octodon degus
CCCCCGCGCTGGCTCAGACACGCCCAGCATCATGGCGCCAGGCCTCAGGCTCCTGGAGCTGGAGAAGGGGCATCCAGCCTCAGCCTTCCTGCCTACGCTGGCTGCAGTTAGTGATGGTGTCTGTTCTCCGGCTTAGAAAGGTACCAGGCAATGACGCGTTCACATTGTCACGTTGCAGTGGTTTAAAAACCCCTCTTTCCAAGGAGTGTGGTGAGAACTACAGCACAAAGATAAAGGTTGGACGTTTTCATCTAGGCCTTTGTTTTTTGTGCACTTGTTTTTGTTTTTTAGATATGTCTCGCTAACTGGTTCAGGAGGGACTCACCTTGTAGCCCAAGCCAGCTGGAACTCCTGGCGATCCTCCTGCCTCAGCCTCCCCATTGCCCGGTGCTGGGGTTGCAGGCGCGGCCCAGGTATTGCTCCATTTGTTCATCCAGTAGTGAGTGGATTCTTGTCTCTTCAGGCGCTGAAGTCCCAGAACGCCATGATAAGAGGAAACTATTCGTGGTCCCCAGCTATCACGAGAACGTGTTCCCGGCCTGCTGGCTGCTATGTAGGTTTGGCGAATCTTGACCGTAAAATACGAGACTGAGAGGACGTTTTCCATAGAAGAGCTCAGAAAGTCTCTAGAGCTGTAAGTCCTGCGTCGCAGCCAAGTTTCTTTCTTTCAGGGGTTGTCCTCGGGAGTCTGCAAACCACTGACAGGAGTGGTGGTCTAGCTGGGTGTGGTCACACCTGCAGGTAATCCCAGCACTCGGGGGAGGGGGTGAGGCCAGAGGACTAGGCATGGTCCGGAACAGCCCAGACCACATGCTGAGAACCTGGTTTAAAAAAGAAAAAGAGAAATTACTGCCTAATACAAGAAAACTTTTTTTTTCTTTTAAACCTGACGATTGCCTTCTGGGGCCTTCCTACTGAGCTCCATCACCAGCCTATTATTATTATTATTATTATTGAACAGGATTCTACTAAATCTATGAATTGTCTGGGCAGACCTCTCAAATGTGTGATTCTCCTACCTCAGATTGCTGGGATGATAGAGGTGGGCCACCAAACCTGGCAGACAGACTATTAAAAACTGAGAGAATCGACCACATGTCACACTGGCCCAGCCCCTGGGCCCTCCAAACTGGCCATGGAGTCTGGACACAGTAATACAGGCCTGTAATCTCAGTGCTGGGGAGACTGAACACAGGAAGATCACTGAGTCAGAGGTATGAAGTGAGCCCCTGTACCAAAAAAATAAATATTAAATAAATTGAAACTGTAGCAGGCATGAGTGGAGTGGGGGGGAGGGTGGCCAACTCCTGTAATCCCAGTGCTAAACCCAGCACTTGGAAGGCTGAGGCAGGAGAGTTTCAGAGAGTTAGAGACCAACCTAAATTACAGGTGTGTTCAAAGCCAGCCTGACTATATAGCAAGACCCTTTCTCCAAAGCAAAACAAAATAAAGCAAAACAAAAAACAAAACGCCCCACACTAAATTAATTAATTGGAAAAATAATAAGGAACTCTGAGGCTTACTTAATAGGTTGAGAAATTGATTCCAGAAGGCCAGGAAATGCTTCCCCTTGGATGCTGAGAAATTGGGGGAATTTTCTATAAGTACAGGGAAAGAAAAAAATGCCTTCACCTCCTGTGTGCTTGCCATTAATGCCCTAGAGGGGTTTCTAGAATTAATCATTGTCAGGCAAACCGGAAAGTTAAAACTTAACTTTCTTCTTTAAAATAATTGGGGGTTTGAAGGGAAAGTGATTACAAGTACACAAAAAATAATTATTTCTTCTAATCATCAAGATATACTTTGTTTTCCCTCAAAAGCTTTAAGGTTTTTCAGAGGGTAGTGTTTTACATGATTGTTCTCTTTGCCCTGTGACGGGCCTCCCTATATGATAACAAATGAATTTATTTACTGTGGGGGTTAGGGTGTACCAAGGCAGTCTTTTTAGATTATTTGGAAGTTTTACAATTTTGTTTATTTGGAGGTGGGGATTCAACTCAGCCAGGGTCTCAAGCATTCTAGGCATATCCTCTACTACTGAACTACATATCCAGCTCTTTAATTATGTTATTTATTTTTTATGTTGAAGTAGGTCTTTTTAAATTGCATGCCCTGATTCCCAATTTTCAGTCCTCCTGCCTCGCCTCCTGAGCACCTGGGATTTAAGCATAGACCACCAAGTATAGCAGAAGTTTTGTGTTTATGAAACCTAGCTCACTAGGCCGGCCAAATAGCTCAGCAGATTAAAGCACCTGCAAGC
>NW_004524690.1:9574853-9601988 GCF_000260255.1 Octodon degus
AACACCCTGTAGACCCTTCCCTAAAATACAGAAAAAAAAAAAAAAAAGCTCAAAGACAGCTTCCTTTAAAATTCTGGTTTGTGTTTTCCTGTTGTATTTCTAGTACATTTTACCACCCCAAAGGCCTTTTGGTTGGCCTCAATTACAAAGGTTAAGGCCATTTCATGTGGATACCTATGGAAAATCAAAAGTATATGTAAGTGCTTCGATGGTCTGACTTTAACTTTCATAAGCATGAAATTCTTCTATATCAAGCCTGTGAAAACCTGAAATTCCATTTGTTCATGTTTTTATTTAAATAATGTATTTTATTAGGACATGTTTGCAGTCCATAAGGGTTATGTCCTTCATGGATGATTTGTGCATGTACAAAGCACATTGTAATTTTTTGTTGTCCTTTTCCACACCTCACTCCCCACTCTCTTCAACTCTTAATCCCCTTCTATCTGAAAATTTTCTATTTACATGTTTTTTCTTCTCTTTTTAAAGCCTTTTCCCCTGCTTCCCACTATTTCTGGTTTCCTTGCCTTCTTGAGAAAGATTTCCCTACTTCCTGCTATCTACCTTGCTTTCTACCTACAATTTGGGTTTCTCATATAAAAGAAACCATGTAATACTTAAACTTCCCGCATCTGATTTCTTTCACTTCATGAGATGGTCTCAAGGTGCATGCTATTTCCTATGAATACCTCAACTGTATCCTTCTTTATGGCAGAGTAGTGCTCCGTTGTGTGTAAATACCACATGTTGCCTATCCATTCATATATTGATGTGGACATGCGGGCTGTTTCCTAGATTAAGCTATGGTGAATTATGCTACTATAAATATGAATATAGATGCATCCCTGGAATAAGAAGTCTTTACCTCTTTTTAGAAGACATCTAGAAAGGGACTGGCTGGGCCTAGTGGAATTTGTAGCTTTACTTTTCTGAGGAATCTCAATAATGATTTCCATAGTGGTTGTTACAGTTTACATTTCCACCAAAATGTTGAATGTTCCTTTCTTACCAATAAGTTTTTGGTACATTTTAGATATACATAATGATCACATGCATCATGGAAAACTTGTACATGATATAACAATCCCTCCCCCTCCAATCCCCTACTGTCCATTCAACCCATCTTTCCCTCATTATTGACAAAAGATTGGCTTCCATGATTTTTACATTATTTCTTTTCCCTTCCTTCCTTCCCTCTTTCTCTTCTTATCTGAGCATTTTCTTCCTATTTCCCAAAACCTATTTACTTATACATTTTGGTTCTTATTTACACTTTTGGTTTTACACACAAGACAAACAGCTTGGTATTTACACATGTGTGTCTGTTTTGTTTCACTTAAGATGATCCAAGGTTCATCTACTGAATGAGAAATGTCTCAGGTTTTCCCTCTTTTATGGAAGTATAGCACTTACTGTATATAAAAAGGACACATCTTTGTCTACTCATCAGTTGTAGCTACTACAAACTGTGTCCCTGTAAACCTGGGTGTGTATATGTCCACACTGATTTCCACAGTGTGGAAAGATGTTTTTAACTCTTTCAGGAAGACACTAAAATGGGGAGAGGCTTAGAGGACTGGAACTTCTAGTCATAGTCTTTTGTGGAATCTGCACACTGATTTCCACAGTTGCTGTGCCAGTCTACACTCCCACCAGTGGTGCAGAAGGAGTCTGTGCTATTGCTTGACTTTTTGATAATAGCCATTCTTTCTTCGGTGATATGGGTTCTGTATTGTTTTAACTTGCATTTCTTGAATAATCAATAATGATGTTGAACTTTTTTTTTCATGTATTTATTTACCATTTCTACTTTTTCATCTTAGAATTACCTGTTTCAGATGCCCAGTTTATGGACTTTGTCTTTAAATTTGGGCCTCTGATTTTTAGAGTTCTTTATAATCTAAAAATTTGCCCTTTGAAGAACAGCTGGCATAAAGTCTTTCTGCACTGGGTATGGTTTCCTCATTTTGTTGTTGGTTCGTATTGTACAAAAGCATTTTAATAAGATGAAATCCGGTTGTTGATTCTTTGTGATATTTCCTGTGTAATCAGCGTTTTGTTCCTACAGTCCTTGCCTATCCCAATGATTTCAAGAGTTCTGTGTATTCTATCTTCCAGCAAATTTAATATTCCTATTTTAATACTTAGATATTTGATCCATTTTGATTTAAATTTAGTGCATGGGGAAAGATATGGGTCTAGTTTTAATCTTAAGCATGTAGAAAGGCAGTTTGCCCAGCACCGTTTATTAAAGAGGCTATTTTTCTTCCAGTGAATGTATTTGGTACTTTTGTCAGAGATAAGGTGGATGAGTATGTCTGGAGTTGCTTTTGCATCCTCCAATATGTTCCGCTGATCCTCAGGTCTGTTTTAGCGCCAATACTATGCTGTTTTTATCACAGTAACTTTATAGTACAATTCCAAATCAGTGACTGATGCCCCATCTTACCTTTGTTGTTCAGAACTGCCTTTGCTATTCTAGGTCACGTTTGGTTCCTTGCATTCAATCTGCATAACAATTTTGGATGTATGGACATTTTTATTGTATTGGTTCTTGTTACCCAAGAACAAGGGATATCTTTCCATTTTCTGATATCCCCTTAAGTATCCTGTTTCAGAGTATTGTAGTTTTAATGGAGAAGTCTTTTCCTTCCTTTGTTGGACTGATTCCTTTGGATTTCATTATTTTGGATGCTAATGGTGTAGATTCCCTAATTTCCCTCTCAGTGAGTTAGTTATTCATGTACAGGAAGGCTATCGGATTTTTGGTGTTGATGTTTCTCCCCCGTGCTACTTAATATGTTTAGTAAATCTACAAGTATTTTGGTGGAATTTTGGGGGGTCTTTTAGGTAGAGCATCATGTCGTCTGTCAGCCTGCTTAAAGTGGCACAATGGCCAAGTGTGGTGGCCAAGATCAAGATGCTCACTACAGTCTTGTGAAAGGCCCTGGTAGGACTCACTGAACTCTTACTCACAGAGCAGACACCCCATAACCTACCAGCTTTCTATTAAAGAAGACCAAAATCTCAAAACCTATGCACTCATCACTTGGTAGATTTTGCATTTCCTTGGCTCTTCATGTACTGAGGTGTCTTTTTCACTTACCTAGAGTTTGATCTTAATGAAATGCTTTTTTTTCCCCATAAATAGGCATTTCTCCTAAAATTCAAAAGGATACCTCACATTGCCAAATCATATACTAAAAATAATAGTGTTTCTGTAAGTATTAGGGCAGAAGTCTGTAATCTTTACCTGACTCAAACCAGATGCTTACAGAATGTTTATACCCTTTAGAGCACACACACAGACAGAATCAAAGGTATGTAAGCTTCTACCAGTAACAGCAAAGATAATATATGGGAACTTTGAATGAGTTTTTGAACAAGTGAAAGTTCCCTGATGGGCAGTTTGGAAAAGCATTGAGGAGACTGAGTTAGGGTGACAATGCCAAAATACACACAGGAAGAGCAAAACAAGTCAATGTAAAGCAAACTCTCCACTCAAACTGAGCCAAGAGAGTGTGAGGCGTGTGCTGAGCATGCTAGTAGAGGGATCCCCTTGCTAAGGGCCTGCACACTTGGCACATAAAAGTACAGTACTTGGTTTTGCCTGTTCTTACTTGGCATCATATTTCAATATGCTGGGATGCTGGGAAAAAGTCATGGTGGTAAGAAACCAAGGGCCAGTTTAATATGCAGGCCTCTTGGAGACATCTGATATCCAAGCTATAGCAGTGGGCTGATGTCCCCTGTGAGCCAGTGCGCCTGTCCAGTCCCGGACTTCCAGCTTCCCAACCTGTGAGCCAGATACTTTTTTTTTTTTTTTTTTGATCTAGTAGCCTCCCTTAGGCATTTCATTATAATCACAAAAAGCAGAGTAATACAAGGATTTTGACAGACTCTGACTCGCAGTTCTTCCTACTTCACCATAGTGTCATTTGTACTGCCTTGTTCTCCCAAGCCGCATTAGGGCAGGAGAAGTAACCTTTGGGCAGAGTTCTGAAGTCTCTTTTAGGAACTGTGCTTGGTTTCTTTTCTTTATATAGCCTCTGCAGGCACTTTAGAATGGCTCTAAATCATGACTGTCCAATTACTTTTCTGGCTTCTTCATGAGGTTAGCTACCTAGAGGCAGAAACTTACTGTTTTCCAGCCTTCAGTACAGTTTGGGTTCTCACATTTGAGCAAATTGATGTTTATTCTGTGGTGTGGGGGAGCTCTACCCGCAGGCCCTGGCTTCACTAATGAGTCCCTCTTAGTTATGTTGTCATGCTTACTCAGAATAACCCAGGCATAGTTACCTGTTCATTTTTCTTTGTCTACAGTGGTTTTCTTTTGTGAGATTCCAGGGGTCTACATAGAAAATTCATGACTTCTTGGACCTAATTGTAAAAGGAGTCAAAGCAAAGGTTTCTTGGACCTAAACCTTGCTTGGAAATTTTTATGCTAATTATATAAGGTAGAAGGTGGAGCACAAATTTAGGCATGAATTAAAATGTGGAGAATGACACTTATTTTTGGTCACAATAGGAGCCTTTAAAGGTTCCCCAGTCTGCCCCTTGATAGGTCAAGGCTGTAAAAATCATCCACACAATAGATGATAGGTCCCATTTTGAAGTCTCAAGGTATTAAAAAAGAAAATAATGAAAGAGAATGTTATGGCTTGTATCTATTTATTCCCTGAAGCCTCATGTGATCATAGGTGGAGTTTTTCAGAGGTGGCTGGATCTAAAATGTGTGATGCTGGGATTGGTTCATGGTGTGGTGCCAGGATTATGGGCACCACCCTCTGGGTGCAAGAGCTGCTGGCCCAAAGGCAGGTAGTGTGGATGTAGTATCAGGGATGGACACAGGGCTGCTGTTACCACTGGTTCTTGCTTGCTGCTTCTTCACTACTTCACTGCTGCTGCCTCCTGCAGTGCCTCATGCCCACCATGAACTGTTTCTGCTCCGCTGTATCCTCTGCTCTGCTGCTCCACCTTGGAGCCAGCCAGTTGTGGACTGTATCCTCTACAAGCTGTCAGTCAAACAAACCTTGCCTCCCTTAAAGGATTCAAACTATTCATTTCAACCTGGATTTTTTCATTATCAGGAATTTGTCAGTTCATGATTGATCTTTGCTTCATCTTTGGTATCATGCGGAGCCTTCTTTCTTGCTTCTTACCTTACAGAGGCAGCGACTTTAGTCCTTCCACCATGAGCTCTTGCTACTCCTTAGCCACATTCATGCTGTGAGCTCTGCAACAAATGAGGGCAAGAAGTGGTGGTGGGTGGCAGGGTGAAAGCCTGCCAGAGGGATTAGCCTCTAGCTGCTTTGGGGCTCTGGCTCTGTCAGGTAGTTTTATTTGTTAAAATGTTGACTCGCAAACTATATTACACATTAGAATGACTTGGAGCACTACAGGAATTCTAACTCAATGCCTATACCTGTGGATGCCAAGCTTTATAATGCATCAGAATCACCTGGAGGTCTAGTTAACACCAGAGTTCTTGATTCAGTAGATCTGGGGTGAGTTTGGAGAGCTTATCATTCCAGCAAGCTCCAGGGCATGCTGGGAATCACCAGCTGAGTGCTGCATACCAATTGTATTTCAACAACACAATCAGAGCCTCTGGAGGTAAGGCATAGGCTTCAGGTTGTTGAATGAAGAAGGAAGGAAAGGAAGGAAGGAAGGAAGGAAGGAAGGAAGGAAGGAAGGAAGGAGGAAGGAAGGAAGGAAGGAAGGAAAGACAGATGGATGGACAGACGGACGAACAGACAAACAGACAGACAAACTTCCCTGATGATTCAAATGCACAGTGTTAGAGAACTACTACTGTGGTGTATGGGAGGTCTCAGGGTAGCCATGAGACACCCAAACCATGGCCTGTGTGGAGCAGCGAGAGAATCTGTACCCTGCACGTATCCTGGGCCAGCCCATAATGTGTGCTTTCCCTCCTCGGATTCTCTACCAGAAAGGATTTCAGTCTTTTTAGAAGCTCCTCCCCAGAGACTCTGAGAGTCTTAATTTATCTTGCCTGGGTTTTGTTCTAGTCCCAGTGGCATTGCTTGGTCCCTGCAGGCACAGCCCCTCAGAGGCATCCAGTTTGCCCTTCCAAACTTGCAGACTCTGTGCAGGGAAACTTGTGCAGTACTTGGTTATCAGCGAGAATGTTTGAAAGTCATGAATTCCACACTCTGTCTAGAACCCCTGTCCTTCCTTAGAGTTCTCTCCAAATCTTTTGGTACCTTCACCCAACAGGAACTTCCTCAGGTCTTTGTGCCTCACAAGCCAAGAAAGCTATGGTGGTAACGAAAGCTCCAGTTTGCTTTCTCTCAGCAAGTTCCATTAGCTCTTTTGGAAGTTGTGCCATAAGCTTACCTAGAAGTGAATGCTCTTTTCCTAAGTGTCTGTGACCACAGATAACAGTTGAAATCAAAGAGCAGCTCCCCTGCTCTGGGGAGCCACTAACCACTGGGTCCTTGGTGGGGTGTGGGGCGCTCAGGGCGCTTCAGGGCATGAGTTACCCAGCAAACTTGCCTTTGGGTGGCAGTGGCAAACTCCTTGAGCCGCAGAGCTGTGGCTCACTCAGTTGTGTGGAAATAAGGGTAGCACAGAGCCTGGGATCAGCCGCCTCTGGGCATCCAGGGGAAGTTAGATAATTAGAGATTTTTGCTTTCTTCTGTGAATGAGATGAGAATTAATATTCAATTCCCAGGGGTATGGGATGGTTGAGTACCTCAGTCTATAACCATTCGGAAGCATGCCTGGCACAGGGTGGATGTCTCTATCCGAATGAACTAGCCTCATGTTTTTTCCTGTGAGCAAACATTTTATGATGACAGTCTTTGAATAAATGTTAAGATTTCCCAAAGCAAGAAAGAAAAGTGGACTTTCTCATTAAAATGATGAAGCAACTTGTAAACATATGACTCCTTAGCTATAAAATCCTAGAATCATGTAGGATAATAAGTTATATTTGTTTCCTAATAAGGGTATATTGCACTCCTTAGAACACAAACATTGTTTAATAATTTCCTTTGTGTGTGTGTGTGTGTGTGTGTGTGTGTGTGTGTAACCAGGGATTGAACTCCGGCCCTTGCACTGGCCAAGGAAGCGATTATTCTACTGAGCCATCTCCCTGGCCCTGTTTAATAATTTTTACAGAATTAAAAGATTAGAGCCAGGCATGGTGGCACACACCTGTTATCCCAGCAATCAGGAAGCCGAGGCAGGAGGATTGTCAGGAGTTTGAAGCCAGCCTGGGCTATGTAGTGAATCTGAGGCCAGTCTGAACTACATAGTGAGATCCTATCTAAAAAAATAAAACTTTAAAATAAAAAGGAATGAGACTTTAGAGTCTCGTAGAGATGCTGTGTTAGAAGCAAGACAGAACAAGTGACCTTTGAGCTCCACATTTAAAACAAAAATCTGCCATTGTCTTTTCCCTATTTTAAATTCTACTCATGTGGCAATAACCTTAATTATCTGCAATTACCTCAAGTCCTGCACTCCACCTTAATAAAAAGAAAGACTGTTTAAGTCTACCCTAAAGTTAGATCACGTCTTTATTCTAATTCATCTAAATTTGTATGAGTTGTCTTATAACACTTCCTTCTGGGGCTTCCTAACTGCTGTCTTCCCTCATTTAAAGTGGGGAGACAAAGTATACGAGGTATAAGGATGAAGCCTGGAACAAGCACATTTTCAGTGCTTAAAAGTTCTTAAAACAAGGGCAATAATATCAACAATAAAAGCTTTGGATCCAGAAACACATCCCTTTGAAGAAGAAAACCTCCCTTTGAATCCTCAGTTGAGATGTGGCCCTTGTCACAGCTGTCGGGGCAACCCTGCTGGCCAACCTGTCACTCTGCAGGGGAGACTGGCTCCACACAGAGCCTCTCCCAGGGCTTGCCTGGACCTGTCCCCACTGGTCTGGCCACCATCTGTTCTGCATAGTGACAAAGATGGCTATTTCCAAGCTGACTTGGATGGGTAAATACTCTTAGATTTTAAAAATATTGTAATATATTGTACCAGTCTCCAAGGCTGAATGTAATTATTATGTGTTGCAAACTATTAATAAAAGAATTTTTTAAAAATGCAAAAATATAGCCAGGTGTGGTGACACATGCCTGTAATCCCAGTGCTCAGAAGGCTGAGACAGGAGGATGTCTGTCAAGGCCAGCTTGGGCTACACAGTGAGAATTTACCTAAAAAGAAAAACAAAATTTTAAAAGAATATTGCAATGGATTTTTTTTTTTTTTTGGTTTGCACTATTTTGACCCCACTGTGAGATCATGTGTGTTATTTTTTAATTATTTTGACTATTTTTACATATTGAGAATTTCCTTACTTGTAAATAGTAGCTTGTTTCTTCATTGAATGCACCTGTCCTGCTGGTTTCACGCTTGAGATATAGTGTCGTTTGTTTCCAGAAATTTCCCCTAATTGTTCCAGGAAGGATGAGTGTTTCCCCCATGGACCTGCCACAGGAGATAATAAATACCAGTTCCTCCACTCTTAGGTGCACATCTTTCTGGGTTTGTAGGTTTTGCTTTCATTTTTTTACATGTATCTCCTGGTCTCCTCGAAGATGGATCCCTTTTAGTCAGATTTACTTGACTTTCATTGAGCTCATTTTTCTCTATATAAAGACTCGATGCCTATTACATAAATAAAAGCTACTGTGGATATCACAGACTAGCAACCAAATTTATTATATTATAAATGAAACCAGTGCTTGGAGATAATCTTCAACTTGAAGAGAACTGCCTCATTAACTTACTTGCTACGAGTGATACCTCGTATTTCTTGGCCCCTCCCTGTTCCCTAGTATATTTCTTTATTGAAAAAGTGCTGATGATTAAAGGAAATTTAAACTGAATTTTATATAAGAACATAAAAAGTGAAAGTAATTCTGGTGTTCCAATATCATGGCAACAAACACGCTCATTTTAGTGCCTATGTTTTATTGTTTTTTTTTTTAATTGTAATTTCAGGGGCTGGGGAGATGGCTCAGTAGAATAAGCGCTTCACTGGCAAGTGTAAGGGCCTGAGTTCAATCCCCAGTTCCACCAAAATAAATAAATAAAAATAAATAAAAAATTGTACTTTCATGTTATCGAGAGAAGACCACTTAACATGAAACTCCCCTGAAGCCATTTCGAGTGCACTGTCTGAGGCTGCTAACTCGGGCACAGTGTGGCATAGCGCAGCGGCCGAACTTAGCAGAACTTTCTTGTCTGGTGCACCTGGGACTGTGCTTTCCTTAGCAGCACCTGGTGTTCCTTCTTCCCAGCCCTGGCAACTCCATTCTCCTTTCTGCTTCTCAGAAGTTAACTGTCAGATGCATCATTGTCTAAGCAGATTCATCCTTCTGTTACTGGCTAAAAAAATGTTGCTTAGTATGACAATTAACATGATGTATCCATATTGTAACCCATGACAGAATTTCCATCCTTTTTGAGGCTAAATAATATTCCACAGTGTGTGTGTATCATGTGTTCTTTATCAGGTCCTCTGTGGACCTTTATATTGCTTCCGCAAGTTGGCTGCTTTGAATAGTGCTGCAAATGAACATGCAGCGTGGATGAGTACTGCTTTCCATTCCTGAGGGTAAACACCTAGAAAAGCAGGATTTCTGGATTCGTATAATTGCTTTATTTTTTTGAGTAACCTTCCATGCTGTTTTCCAGAGTGATTTCACCATTCACACTTCATCAGCTGTACAGTGTTCCAGTTTCTCTGCATCTACTCTAAAATGCCTCTTTTGTTTTTAATAATAGTTTCTTAAAAAGTATGAGGCGATCCATCATTGTGGCCTTTTAGTTGAAATGTTCTGATCATCACTGATGTTGATGTGTATGTACCGGCTGGCTTATGGCATGTATTCTTTGAGAACATGGGTGATGTCTGTTCAAACACTTAGTACTTTTAGAAATCAGATTATGAGGGTTTTTTTTTTTTTGCCATTGAGTTATAAGAATCCTTTATATGCTTGGGGAATGAGCCCCTTATTTGATAATCTGCTGTATAGTTTTTAAATGCTTTCTTTCATTCTGTAAGTAAACTTCTGTACTTTTCCTATCCGTGTGTGTATGCACAGGTGCAGTGCTGTGTATTGCTAAAGAGAAGGGCTGGGAGGTAGGTGATGGTTTTCTAGTCCTGATACGGTATCAACAACTTCAGAATAACTTATCCTTTATAGAAAAATATATAAAAATCTAATTTCTTGTTATTCATACCCAAACTGTTTTGGAAGCCAAATGTCTTTTCCCCTTAAAGTCATATGATAGGCTTCATAGGGCAGTGAAGTTTACTAGATTTTTTAAAAGTAGGGTTGGGGATTAACCCAGGGCCTTTGAACTGAGCTTCACCCCAAGCTCTTTCCCCCTCCCCTTCCCCACCTTCTTTCCCTCCTCTTCCTCTTCCTCCTCTTCCTCCTCCTTTTTCCTTCCTCCTCCTTCTCCCCCTCCTTCTCTTTCTTCTTCAGTCTGACAAGGAGTCTTGCTAAATTGCTGACGTCCCTCCCACATCTGCGTGGCGGTTATTCCTGAGGACCCCCAGAATATACCTACCATCACCTCCTCATGAGAAACAGGCTAGAGAAGAAGCTACAGGAGTTGTTGATCTCAGAAATCAGCTTCAGCAGTGTAGGGCCTTGAGGGCTGGAGTAATGTATTTGGGAAAGACTGATTAACTCTGAGAATTTATTTCACCTATGCATTTAGTCTGGTCAGTGTGCTCACAAAAATGGTAAAGAAGTCTGCATTTCTGAGGGGATAGCCACTGAAAGTAGTCTTCATGCCCTGATACCTGTCCAATTTAGTTTTGACAACAATGGAGCAAGAGTCATTTCTTTTCAATAACTGGAAATGTTCACCTCCTCATAAACCATGTGTTCTACGTACTGTGTAGTATGTTGGCAGAGGCGAGTGATTGGGAGGTAAGACAGCCAGCGCTCCAGGCCGGATCACACCCAAGTGCCAGAATAACTCACTTTGTTTGCCGCTCAGCTTTCTTCTTCAACTGTGTAAGAAGATAGTTGGTCTGTATGCCTCTTGACTTCCAGTTAAGTATAAGCCTAGGATTCTGTAATACATTGGTCTTTCCATTTGTTAATTTAAAACATTTTTATAAGCCCTTTCTGTGGGCCAAATGTTAATGTGATCACTGATATGTAAGAGAACTATTTTGTTATAAACAATTATTATGTGATGAATGTTACAAAGGATGAGTATATTTGGTAAAAAGCATGAGATTTATATGTTCTGAAGAGAAGCCAGAGTATTGAATGACTGTATTTGGAAGAAAGAAGAAGAGTGGATTAGATCAGTGTGACTGGAATGGAGACTATGTCTCTCTTTTCCAATTGGAATGCCAGCATTGTGATGTACTGGGACTCTGTAGTAAGGCACATTCTAATGCTTCTGCTCAATGATAAGGACTTCTGGGGTCTGTATGGGTAACACCCTTGATAGAGATGGTAGTGCATAAATCCTATGTCCATTGATGGCATTTGGAGTCATTGTAGGACTTTTTTCAAGACCTTTACTTGAGATTAACTCCTAACAATAGTTTGATGCTGGGCCCCTTCAGTAGCCTAGGAACTAAGGGTAGGAACAAACTAAGCAATCAGGGCCATCTCTCTTCTTATTAAAAACAGTACAGCTCTTCTCTTTGAAGGTTTCATTTTCCTTGACTTACATTCTCATCCCAGTTAATTCACAAATGCTATGCAAAGGAAATAAGTTTAAAAATTGTTGAATCCGTGTTGCTTAAGGCAAATTTTGGCTAGGATGAAGGAAGTTAGAAGAAGCAGCATTTGGGGAAGGAAACTTCTTTTTCTCAAAGTTCAAGATAAAGCAACAGCAACAGAAACCCACTCAGCATTCTGGAGAAGAAGAATCAGTTGGTGCATTTGATGTCAGGAAAAAAGAAATCAATAACCTTAGTGACAGAGGCCCATGTCAGTTGGCTGAGCTAGAGATGACAGGTGCAGAAAAATGTTATGATGCCTTCCATGGGAGGATCAAGCTAGTGAGACCCAAGGAAGGGTGTTGAGGTCCAGCTTTCTGGGAAACAGCATGCAGACTGTGGGCCAGGACAAGAACTGATCCATGTGCACATGGCATGGTAAAAGAATGGTATTAAGGACTAAGGACAAAGTTCATTGTACATCATCTTTACAAATTTTTTTTCATAGGTCTAAGAAAAATTTTCAATTATCTTTTGTCCAATAAGAATTAATAGATAAATAATTTGAGAATATCTGCTTTGGACATTTTGTAAGGGTGAAAAAAAAACCTGTAATTTTACTAAGATATAATGCTTTCCATCTAGTACATAGCACACTAATCTCTTGAGGTGGCTTCTGAGAAGGCTGTCATGTTAGCTACTTGCCATGATGGTATATAGGTGAGACCTGTGCTCTCCAAGGCAGAGCAATAAATATAACTTTGGGAATCCAGTGTGCATCAAGGGACAATTCAGTGGAAGCTCTTGTTAGGATGAATTAAACCACCTTGCACAGTGATTGATAAGGAAGCAGAGAAACTGGCCTTGGGTCAAGCTGAGAAAAGGACTTAAGGGGAAAAGGAATGGATATGACAGTCTTATTCTGTGAATTCTGAACTAGGTTCCATTTGTGCAGTTTCTCAAAATGTTTAGACAATATTTTCAAGTTATATGTTGTTAGACATTCAAACTTACCAAGAAACCCAAACTTCTGGCCTCAAACCAATGTACTTAAATAGTTTCATGGTGCTCTATGTGTGCAATTACTGACTCTCAAGATGAAAACTCTTTTAGAAGCAAATATCACTAGCATCCTATGCCTGGCTTGCATTGAGAGAGATTGAGGAAAAGTTTGTGGGTGACGGTGAGCCCAGTGTAAAGGATTCCACATTAAGTCATAATTGCCTTTGTGTTGGGAGCTTTTATGTCAAAGGGTGAAATCAGGCAGAGCAGAGAGTAAGAGTGTCCTGTAATAAGAGCATAGCAGCTTATTATCTAAAATAGAACTCCAGGGAGAGTAGAGATATAACCCTGCTCTGATGTCCATCCTTGAGAAGATGTCAACAGCAGATTTGATGGAGAATCTGAGAGAAGAACTCACGTGCTTCATCTGCCTGGACTATTTCAGCAGCCCCGTGACCACTGAGTGTGGGCACAGCTTTTGTCTGATGTGCCTTCTCAAGAACTGGGAGGAGCATAACACACCATTGTCTTGTCCTGAGTGCTGGAGGACCTTGGGGGGCCCTCATTTCCAGCCCAATGAGCGGCTAGGGAGGCTGGCTGGCATTGGCAGGCAACTCAGATCTCAGGTCCTGCAGAGTGAGGACGATTCATGCAGCTGTGGGAGGATGGTGGCGGCCACCCGTGTGTTCTCTGATGATGAGCAGAGTGTCACAACATTGTCAACTCAAAGCCATGGAGCAAACAGAGTGCATCTCTCCAGTGAGGCTGAGGACCAACACAAAGTAAGATGGGCTGTGTGATATAAACCCATTTCATTCTGTAAGTCCCTAAGGTTCTCCCTCAGTGACAATCATGGGTCCTCACCAGGCACCCTAGCAAAACCTGAATACATCTTGGTTTTGTCTTCTGCTTGACAGTCCAGGCCACCATCTAGTTGTGGGTTTTCAATATGTCTTCAAGACCTAGTGTTCAGCTCAGGTGCCATAGGGTTTGTTTCTGCTGCAGGAAAAGCTTCAAGAAATCCTAAATCTTTTGCGCAAAAAGAAGAAGGAAGCTCAAGCTGTGCTGACGCATGAGAGAGAGAGGATGATCCTGTGTAAGGTCAGTGTCCATCTCAGTTTGGATTTTGTAGGGGATTCTGTAGGATAAAGGGGACAATGGGGGGGGGGCTAATGAGACATCAGGGGCAACGTTTTTCCCAGTGCTGGTCCTGCATTGTGCCCTTCTTGTCCTGCATTGTACCAACCTGAACTTGCCCACCTGGGACTCCCATGACTCAGCGTAAACTTACCCAACCCCACAGATTCATGTTTCCTTCCTTTGGATACCTAAAATGCCTCTCTTATGCCTCTAATTACATTTATATAAGTTACATCTATGGACATAAAGCACATGAGGGAAATCATTCTTTAAAAAAAAGTATCACAAATACCTTGGGGAAAATAGAGAATGCAAATTAAAAAGAAACAGAAAAGAACATAAAAGTAAAATAGCAGTTTCAATTATACCTGAACAAATGCCTAAAATTAGTCATGGATTTCAGTTTCATGTTGCCTCGCAGTGAAAGAAACAACCAAACTCTTAGATATAAAAATGTGAGTATCTGAGCCCCCTCATATACTTTGAATTGTAAAGAATGACTATTTGTAATGTATATTTTTATTTCTAGTACGTGATCTGTTGTCTATTTTCTAGGCAAGCATTTAGACCACTGATCTATCTCCCCAGCTCCCCTTGTTGTCTCTTTTCATTGGTTAATATTCTTTGAATAAATACATTTTCATATTTTTTCTCCTTATTCAGTTTGCCTTCTTTTTTTAAATAATAACGTTGATTTTTTTTCACCTGTTGTACTTTTTGGTTTAGTTTGGGATTCTTCCAGTAGAATGACAGCTCCTGGGAACAGACATTTTGGGGTTCTGTTTATTCATAGCACACACACCTTTGAAAATGTCAGACTCCTTATACAGCTAGTCATTAGAGATACACGCAATGTGTCAGGCTTCAGGAAGTGTCCCAGTGGAACCATAGGACTTAGTAAGGATTAAACAAACCTATGGGTTGGGCATGGAGGTTTCTCTTCTTGACTTTATTATTATTTGTGTGTGTGTGTGTGTGTGTGTGTGTGTGTGTGTGTGTTTGTGTGTTTGATGGCAGGAAGAGACGAAGACTTTTAAACAGGTGGTTGTGTCAGAATATATGAAAATGCACCAGTTCCTCAAGGAAGAGGAGCAGCTCCAGCTGCAGCTTCTAGACAAGGAGGAAAAGGAGAACTTGATGAAACTGCGGGACAATGAAATCAAGCTGACCCAGCAAGTCCGACACCTAAGCAAAATGATTGGCCAGATTGAGTCCATGTATCAGAACTCAAATTTAGACTCTTTTGAGGTGAGGCTAAAATTCATGATACTATTAGACAGATCAGTATAAAAAGGTACAGCAACCCATTTTCAAGCTATAGATAAAATATTTTAATTCATTCACCTGAAAAACTAAGTTCCCAAAATTAGTTTTGTCAAAGAATCAACATCCATATCAATAAAGTCTTGGAGGAAAGAGAAAAGACAGGATTCCTCTCCCAATCCAACTCAGGATGACTGCAATTTCTCCTATGCCTGGCTTTCTGCAGCCTCAGTGTTGTCAAATATTTTATTAAGTTTAGCAGTGAGAATTTACTATGAAATAGGTACGTTAAATTTATTATTCTCAAAGGCCTGATGAAGGTAAGGACTGTTGTAATACAGACTATTGGTGGTTGTTATATATGAAGTAGGTGTACAGTGTCATTTAACAGTTCAGATCCATGGCAGCAACTTAATTGGTCAAATAACTAATATTATATGTGGCAGAACACAGGTGTTCCATGTACTGAGTATATTTTCCATACCATGTTTTCTGTGCTGCCTGTTCTGACTACTGCATCCTGCAAGGCCCTTAAAAGCACAAGCCCTGAAGCCATTTCCTACTTCCTGTCTACTTGGGCTGATTCCACAGGATTCTACTATTTTATTTATTGTCTTCCAAACAAACCCCTGCGACTAAACACAGGCTTAGTCTCAGCTCTCCTTGGGCCATTTTCCTTTGCTTATATCTGGCTCCAAGGGCATTGGACAAGGAGACCAATATTTGTATCCTTTGTAATAAAAGATTCTCTCGACAAAATGATACTATAAGATAAAGAACAGAGTATTCTCTAGTCATTGTGAAAAGTATAGCATGTTCACCAAAACCCACCCTTGGACGACATGGGCGATTTTTTTCTCTGCCATGTACGCTCCCTCCCAAGGTGTGTTAGGAATGAATCCTGTGAAGTGTGCAGAGGACTGTGAGTAATGTGTGGAAAGAGACACACACAACAAAAATGAACAAGAGCTGGCAATGAACAAAAGCTAACCTCCTGTCTTTCATATCCTTAGGAAGTCAGAGGAGCCCTGGAAAGGTAGGTTTTACTCTGTGCTCAATTATGTACTGTGGTGGCATGGTGCTGATGGAAGATCATGGGATGGGGTTGGGATTGTTGGCACGTTGGGTGGAATGAGACAGACTCTTGAGCTGGGGCACATCGTGTAGTCTATGCCAAGGAGAGGCTGAGGGTCTCTGCTGTCTTCCAGGAGCGAGTCACGGCTGCTGCAGTGTCCAGAAGCCACCACCACACAACTGAGTCAGTGCCGTGTCACTGGGATGAGGGAGATGCTAAGAAAATTCAGCAGTAAGTCAACCCCAAATGCCCAGCCTACAGAGATTCCTCCAGTTAACTTTAGTGCTCCTGAAGGGATGCACAGCTGGGCTCCTGGACTGCTGCTCACATAGAATAGTCACCATCTGAATCTAGGCAATCATTGAAGATATCATGAGCCATCAGTGAACACCAGACCGTGGTCAGAGACGATGTTGATGCTGAAGTAGTGACACTTGATTGATGTTCTCTCTGGCTTTGTTTTCTGTCTAATGAGACCTGGACCTTTCACACACTGTGTGTATTTTTCTTTGTGCACACACCTCTCACGCAGAGATTTCTGCATTTTGAATGCAGTTCCTGTTAGGATAAATGCTGACCTACTGAACTTTAAGAAAGGAACATTCAAAAACTGTGTAGGAGGCTCCAGATGTTTACACTGGCTAAGGCCAAGGCAGATCAGTATCAGCTCTCAGTTCACCTTGTTAATAAGCTGCATGCAAAGGAAAGCTTTGGACTCAAGAAATATTTGGTAAATGTCTACTATGTGACTTGTAGACATATTATATTTTGGGGCTCCAAACCTACTTACAAAGATGAGTAAGACTGAAAATGACTTTGTTTTCATAGGAATTTTAGTAAAATTAAGGAGATAGACAATCACTGAGATAATTAGGTATGGCTAGGATTTGCTTTATAAGTAAATGTATGAATTTTTATGATGGTGCACCGACTTTTACCTGGAGAGTCAGTGAAAGTTGGCCCCTTCTCATGACCTCCCAAGAGGGTAGTAGAGGAGGCATCCTACTGGCTCACAGTGTGAATTGTCACAATATCACTTGGAATTCCACTAATGCATATGAAACTCCACTAATGCATTTTAGCATGGTATAATGAGCAATATGGTTTAGGAACTGCTATTCAAATCCCTATACTTTTGTAACCTTGATGAAGTGCTCCAGTCTTTATGATCCTCAGTTTTCTTATTGGTATAAATTAGAGAAAAGAAGACTGGCAACAAGTACAGATAATACAGAGTGAATGTTTGGCACATTAGAAAGTACAGCAAGTGATAATCGTCCCTATATTTTCCCATCCAAACTGAAGAATTAGAACCAACCAGCTGACATGGACACCAACGGTAAAGGATAGCCTTGTGTGGATAAGTAGCCCTGAGTTCTTCAAGTGTCTTGAAAATTCCGCAACTTGAATTTCACTATTAGAGATTCCTCTCTTCCTCTCAGGTTGCCTAAATATCACTCACCACATAATTCTCTTCAGCTTCCAATTAGAAGTTCACTCCCTGCTTTGTGGAAGAGTGCAAAAGGAGCTCAGAGAGTCTGTTCAAATTAAACCTACTCAACCCCTATTACACTCTTCTGAATTACTTTTAACGCATTGGACTAAATCCCAAGAACTTAGTTTAAATTTCACTTCTCTAGGAGGGTTCTCAAGGGTGTTGAAGGAGGATTCACTCTTCTCTCCTCTTGCAGCAGAGATCACTCTGGATCCAGCCACAGCCAATGCCTACCTCGTTTTGTCTCCAGATCTGAAAAGTGTGAGATATGGAGGAAGCAGACAGCAGTTACCTGACAACCCAGAACGATTTGACCAGTCTGCAACTGTGCTGGGAGCTCAGATATTCACCAGCGGGAGACACTACTGGGAGGTGGAAGTGGGAAATAAGACAGAGTGGGAAGTGGGCATCTGCAAGGACTCGGTGAGCAGAAAGGGGAATCTCCCCAAGCCCCCCGGAGACCTCTTCTCACTTATTGGCTTAAAAATTGGAGAGGATTATAGCTTGTGGGTCTCCTCCCCTCTGAGAGGTCAGCATGTCCGAGAGCCTGTGCACAAGGTTGGTGTCTTCTTAGACTACGAATGTGGACATATAGCATTTTACAACGTGGCGGACAAGTCCCTCATCTACAGTTTTCCTGCAGCCCCTTTCCAAGATGCACTCAGGCCGATCTTTTCTCCTTGCCTCCCAAATGAAGGGACAAACACAAACCCTCTTACCATCTGCTCACTGAGTAGCCATCACTGAGGAGCTGTTCCTGAGCCTCTGCTGAGAGAAGTCCAGGGCCACCAGATGCCTATCCAAAGAGATGATGAACACGTCGCAGATCTTCAAATCAGGTTATCTGAAAGAGAATCTCCCCTTACTCCAAGACTTGCAGTGAATCCACGCCCACAATGAAAAGTCAGTTAGAAAAATCAAGTTCAATATCAGAGAAAGCTGATCAAATCGTGCGTCTCTAACCAAGCTATCTAGATTGCCCATATCTGCTGATTACTTCAGATATAGAGCTGGAAATAGCCCTTCTTATCCTGAACCCTATTCTCAGAGGCCAGTTTTATAAATATATGCCATTTTCTCAAGTCATTTATTTATTTAACTCACAAACTGTGCAGTTTGAATATCTTTGTTCTATATGCAGCGATCTGTAGCAGGGGGCAATGTCAGATTTCCTCAATCCTTTTTAAAAATCAATATTCGGCTTTAATGCATATATATAGAAATTTAAAAATTAGTGTTAGTAGCTGGTTACAGGACTCTGCATTCTCAGTTATGTAGGCATAATTGAAATAGGCGTTCATTTCTATTTCCTAAAATTATTTGCCATGTCAATTTGCAAAAAATAAATTTTCAAATCTCCCTATCCTCAGTGGTGGCCAGCCCCTATAGATTTGCTCTTTTTTTTCTTTTTACCAGTATTGGGCCAACATTCTAGCACTGAGCTTTATCCCCAGCCCTTTTTAATTTTTTATTTTGAGACAAGGTCTCAGTAAATCGCTCTTTCACAGGGTAGCTCAATCTTGCCATCCTCCTGCCTCAGTATCCTGGAGCAGTGGAATCTTTCTGTCTCTGTATCTCTGCCTCTGTCTGTCTGTCTGTTTGCCTGTGTGTCTGTGTCTGTGTCTGTCTGTCTGTCTCTGTCTCTGCCTGTCTCTGTCTCTCTCTGTCTCTGTCTCTCCCCTTTTCTTTCCTTTCTCTGAAATTCTACCTTGATCACACTGCAGAATGCTGCCCATCACAGAGGCTGCTCTGCTATTTCCTTTTAATACTCAGATAAGTCAATGTCATAAAACAGACAACTAAAATTTTCAGGGAGATAAAGTTTACCACAGGTTTTCATCTATAAATTGTAGATACGCTGGGGAGAATCAGTAATCAAACCTCTTAATCTGCACACAACACCATAAAAGGAAGTCAGTAAGTAAGTAACAGGCCTTATATTAGGGCTTGTGTTCATTCTTCTCTTTGATCTAGACCTGGTTTTCTTTTAACCTTGTTCATTTCAACTTTCCATCTTCAAAAGGCAAGGAAGCAGATATTAACCAGGCTTAGAATCTCAGAAAAAAATCCTTTTCTGAGGATTTGCATATTTATCCTTCCATCATACACACTTGGAATCAGAGATCTGTGGGGTAGGAGAACCTATGCCGCCTCTTTTGATGATTTGTGGCTCTGTTTCTTCTTTTATTGATAGATTTTTGTTTCTTCATTTCTTACATTCAGAAGCTAAGAAACAAATTAGAAAATCCAACAGAGGGCTAGTGAAATAGCTCAGAGGACTAAGCGCTTGCTTAGGTAAGCACAGGGGCCAGGGTTTGATCCCTGGCACTGCATGCCACGCTGGTCCTTCCCCCGGGTGCACTGATGGGAGTCTGGGCATGGTGGTGCATGCCTGAAATCCCAGCACTAGGGAGGCTGAAAACAGGAGTATCACTATGAATCCAAGCTGTGTAGTGAGACACTGCACAAAAAATAACACCATTTTGTATATATCTTTCTTGATTACAAAAATATAATTTTTGTTGGTAAATGTGTATCAAAGCAATACATCGATTGTACATTACATTTCATTCTAATGGGTGGCAGAACCTTTTATTTTTTTCTTTTCCTAGAAAGAGTTGATCCTTCCCAGGAAACAAGTCTGTATACCCTCTACCCTGCAAAGCTATCTTAAGCACTTCTTGCTGAACTCTTGACTACACTGGGCCTGTCATAAGGTGTATGAGCAAGACTAATCTATATTCATTCTCACTGAGATTACACAACATCCATGAAAACATTCTGGGAGAAATTTCCTTTCGGGTTCTAGAAATGAAAGGTAAGCCAAGCAGATGAGGTGCTGAGGGGGCAGAGCAGACCCCAGAATGAATCCTGAGAGGTGTACCTGCATTGCTACCCTGCCCTGACTGAGGGCCTTGGGCTCACTGCTTAGGACTCTGAGAGTGGCATTTCCTTGAGGAGGAGTGCTTTTCCCTGGGGACCTGCCTCCCCTCCTCAAGCTAGCGCCTCCTCCTGAGAACTACATGTGTCCTCCCCACACTCATCTTCTACCATTTATGACTAAAGGGAAGTTTCTCCAGGAGATAGTAGTTCACATATGGCTTCTTACTTAGTGGCTACAATCAAAGCGGAGGCCATAATCATTGCCATCGTCTTCTCTACTTCTCAAAACCTAGCTCAAAGGAGGGGAGGTGTTTAGGCCTGAGGACTGAGAACACCATGGGTTCTTCCATATTGGATTACAGTTTGACTACTTTGTGTTGGACTTTTTTGTCCTAGTGTATCTTAAGTTCAAATATTGTTCTTCTCTGAAATCTAATTTATCAATAAAATGTAAATTTTCCATGACAATTAGTTTCCTCTTCTGATTATCTCCTGGTGCTCCCACTGGAAGGATGGAACTTCAAGCTGTTATGCTTAGAAAGCTTTGAAAACTTCTATGGTTGGATTGCTTTTACAAATCTCTTTTGTACTAGTTTAACTCAGAAATGTGCTCCTTCCATCCTTGGACTTGTCCCACAGAGAAATGAGTCTTGAAATGTGCATGGGATAAAGTAACTAATGTTTATTATACCTTTGTAATTTTTATTTTTTTAGTATGTTTTCAGTACAACTTTATTCATATTAGACACATTTTTAAAAATATTACATCTCTATATAAGTATCTTTCAAGAATTATCCTATTTTATAAATTGTATTTGTCATATGTGATAATAAATGATACAGTATTATCTAATAAATATTCCATATTAAAATTTTTCTACTTGTCCTTGTAATGTTCTTTATAATCTTTTTTTTTTGGGGGGGAGTGGGTCTTCCAGCCTCTAGAAATAATATAGGAGCAGGCACTGAATGTAATTGTATTGGAAAATACAATTTTTTAATGGAACTAATATTTCATTATATGATGTTTCCTAATTTAGTTAATCATTTCTCTGTTGTGGAACATTTAGATTGTTTTCTTTTTGTAGCTATTATAAATGACACTATGATGAACACAAGTGTCCACAAACCTTTGGAATGTATCTGTGATTATTTCCTGAATACATTTTCTCCAGGCAGGAAAGTGCCACATAGACTTGGCTCTATGCATCAAGTGCACATTTCCCTACAAAATTTTTCCTCACCCTACAGGTAGTCTTCAACTTTTCCTCATCAGAGTGGCAAACCCACTAGCTCTGAGACAAGTGAAAGATCCTGGTCTCCACTCTGCTGTGGTTTTGCAAGAAGCAATGAAATTATAACCCATAAATGTATCCTGGGAAGATGTGGAGTAGTCGTTGGGTTTGGAAATGAGGCAGTTTGGTTTGAAAGCTTGGCTTCCCCATAAACTGATTTACCTTCCACATGCAGGGTATTATTTGAGCTTTCATAGCCTTAGCTATTTCAAAAATGTGGAAATATTTACTTACTTGCTAATTACATGAAAACACATAAACGCAATTAATGAATGGAAGATGATACATTTTTGTTAGTTTGCCCCTCCCTTCTTCAAAGAATCCTTCTGTAATTATCTGAAAAGAGGATGGCTTGTATGGAACACAGAAAATGCAGATACCCAAGCCTTTGAAATACTTTCAGGAAGGAGTTTTTTTTATTAGCAAGAGAAGCATTAAAACAAAATCCAGGTAGAGAAAAGGAATACTTCTTTGGATTATTTTCTCATGGAGTCCTTTTGACTTCATGCCTGTGTGTAGCCCTTTGCTTAATGTTTTTAAAAGTTATATTATAAATATTACATAAATAAAATTGGAAACCTTTAAAGTGGTAGTCAGATTTTTCACTCTTGCCGTCTTGCGAACCTCATGCCTTTGCTCTGGGCTGCTGGGTACAGTATGAACATGGCTAATCACCAACTGTGCAGCTACTTGAAGCTCTGTGTGCACACGGACAGGCTGGCGTAGCTTTTGTGACCACTGTACTCTTTCAGTGGTATTCAAGTAAATTAGAGATGTGCTGAGATGTGAGTCCACCAGCCTTGCTGGGGTACTGCTTGCGAGGGTCACTCTCAGCTGTGAGCACTGGCATTTGCCAGAAAGAGCAAGAAACAAGGGTTGAGGTCCCCATATGGCTTTCTCCTTGACAGCTCAATGGTTGGAACAAGGCTCATGAGGCTTGAGTCTTGCACAAATTAATGTAGTTTAAAAATAATAAAAATTAACAAATTATAAAATTAGGTCCAGGATCTTATACAAATGAGGGACTTACGTTTAAGTTTCATTGTTTCCTGGTACATCTGACTCTGGGTTAGCCGTATGCAAGGCCTTGGAAAGGCAGTAAAACCAGGCCTGGTAGGTACAAATCCTGGCTCTGCAACTCCCCATAGCACCCTGGGAAAGCTGCTGATCTTTCAGGGAGAGAATGGGATGAGAGAGCAAGAAAGAAGGGGAAGGGAAGAGAGACAGAGAGACACAGAGAGAGGTCAGATTCTGACTAAAATAAGACCAAAGTAAAATCCAGGGAAAGGGAACTTTGTAGAAGACTTCACATGGAAATAAAGTTCATAGATACACTTTTATGTAAATTTGAAATGAAATGAAAAACCCCATTTTAAACTTCTCTGTGCAGGGAAAAGTTATGTGCTGCCTAGAATACTGATGCTAGTGTGTAGATGTGTTGAGTTAAAGAAACAAACCCACATGTTTTTTTTTTTTTTTAAATCAATAACAGAGTTTTAAAATGAAGGACCAAGCCAACCCACTGACCTTACTACAGCAACGTGCTCGGTGCTGCACCTCCTCTGGCAACCAGACTTGGCTGACTTCCTTGCTAGACATGCCCGAAGCAGACGGACTGCCGCAGTCAGTCCATTCTGGATTCCTTGGCTACAGAGCGCCACCTAGCCCAAGAGTGCTCGCTGAGGGGCGCACCAGGGCAGTGTGTAAAGGCTGAATTAAAACAGTCTCCTCCAGATGATGCTAGTCTAAAAGGCATTTTGGCTCCAGAGCTCCTCCAATGGGTTGTGGAGCACCCTGTCATTGCACCTCAATCTCATTAAATCTGCAGTCCTGCTGTCTCCCCTGCCTTTAAAAAGATCTTGGTCCTGAGAACATTCCCTAAAAAGAAATGACCTACTTGCTAAACTCACGCTCAGACTGCTTCACTTTTTGAAAAGTTTTTACTGAAGTACAGTTTACATACAGAAACCGAATATACACATTTGCAGTTCAATGCATTCCAACAGCTTGAACAATAGAAGTAACCAGGGCCAGGTAAGAAGGAAACATTGCCAGTACCTCAAGAGAGACAGCACATTTAACAATTACTCTTAAAAATGTCTAATAAAATTTTAATCGACTCTAACAATTCTTTAGCTTTGTGCAAAAGAGAAGAAATATTGTTCGTTCTAGAGTTCAGAGCTCAATGAAAGATTTTAACTTTTTAAAACAAAACTTTAACAGTATATATAGTATGATATTGTCCTCAATCCTTAAATTGCAGTTGAGGGGCACTAGCTCATGCCTGTCTTCCCAGCACTTGGGAGGCTGAGGCAGGATGGGGGCCCCTCCGATGATAAAGTTTAGTTTGCTGTCACTGGTGACTTTGTCGAGGTAGTGTTCCTGCGCTTTCCTTACCTTCCCCTCCTTTGCCTTCTCTTAGGTTGTGGCTGTCTCCAGCTGCTTGCTTATTTCTCTGACGTACAATGGCTTGCTGAAGCTGCTGGGCTGCTCCACTCAGGGTTCAGTGAAAGCATGTCAAAAGCTTGAACTAGGTAAAGGTGGGAGTAGTCACTCAGGCCACTGAGAGCACATCCCAACTGGGGACTGTTTCCTGCAGCGACAAGGTTGGTAGACCATGACCTTCACACGGCTGGCTTCATCAATATTTCACCTCATAAAATTCTTGAATATTTAATCTTGTGTGCTTCTTGAAATACTCAGATTAAGATAAAATGGAGGGTAAAGATGCAATCTGTTCTGGACGTGTTGATATAGTTGATAGACATCTTGAGATCCACGAAGACCAAAGAAATATTTCCACAGGAGAAAAATTATCATCAACTAAGTTTACATCATTACCCCCTGGAGGAGCAGCTCAGCATATTGACTTTTAGCAGAAATTACCCCTAAGATCGAGGCAACACATGTTTCCTGGATCTGTGACCCTCAAGAACTTTCAGACTGAAATCTGCTTTCAAGACCTTCGCCTATGAATTCTTCAGTAGACTTGGGATGATTTCTTTCTTAACTGTTTCATACTGTCCTCACTTCATTTGTCATCATAGCTCAAACTCACTTTCCTCTCTATTTTTGAATTTTTACCGCCTATTTTCAGCTTTTGAAAATCTCCAAGATCTTTAAAGAAAATACCCTGTTACAAGGCAATTTATGAACTTTGTTCTCCTTTTTTTCCTCAAATATATCCCCCAAGTTGTTCTCCACCTGCTTCTGGCCCAGGGCAAATCTTGCTTAATTTCTTCAGCCTATAGATCTGCTGGCAACACATCAGGTGGCAAAACTTGTTTTCTGTAGAATAAAGACTTTACTTTTTCCTCTCTGTTTATCTTTACTTGTAGAACAGGTTGTCCTCAGTGTCACTCCATTGCTTGGCCCCTCACTTAGGCCTTTTCTCCAGATTTGTGTTCTAATTCATGTGTGTGTGTGTGTGTGTGTGTGTGTGTGTGTGTGTGTGTGTTGGCAATAAATGTCTTTGAGGATTCATTGGCTGCTAAAAATTTTAAATTGTAAAATTAATCTAAAAATAGCTTCTTTTGAACAATTGATTTATATGGTATTCTAGCCTTCGTTTATACATGGAAAAAACCAGCTAATATCCTTTGACAAGTTTAGTGACCTCCCTTTTACTACACATATTTCTCCAGCTCATTGTGTTCATTTTTTTATTAGCTGTTAAGAGTCTTGAGAGTATTGGGTATATGATTTCCCCTCAAGCATCTGAGCTAATTGGAACACTTATTGGGGTGGCTGCTGCTCCTAAAGCTTGTACTTGGGGTGCATAGTATAGATTAAATCAACTTCCAATTGACACTAAAAATAAATCTCCCTCCAGTTCTTGAAAAATAAATTAAAGGGACATGCATTCTCCTTCATGTGACATTTAGAAAGACAACCTAATCATGTTCAAAAATTTCTAATTATGCATTTGAATTGATTTTCTATCTGCAAGTAAACACAGAGGCATATACACCCTCTCTGGACTACAGTCTACTCAGAGCACCACTCAAGTCCTATTTAAGGCCTAGTGGCAAGCTCTTTTGGTTCTGTCTGGCTTTGTGCAATAGCATGTGTTCTCAGTTACTTTGCTATCATTGCTGGGACAAATACCCAACACTCAACATGAAGGAAGGAAAGGTTTATTTAGGTCACAGTTACTGGAGGTTTCAGTCCTCACTCAGCTGACTCTAAGGCAGAGTGGCACAGGGCAGAGAGCAAAGGCAGTAGCAGCAGCTTAGGTAGCTGGATAGCCTCTCTCCTCTTCTCATATTGTAATGAAGATTGCCTGCCTCAGAGCAACTACAGCATCCACACCCACAATAATTAATCACAAACTCCAAAAGCTGCCCCCATGACTGCTTGAGGCTTTGAGAGGACAATTAGACACAAACCATAACATATGCGCATTGTCTACACATAAGGAATGGGGGTGAAAATAAAAATTTCTCAAGTTAATAAAAGCCTCTTGGGCTCAGGAGATATCTAGATGGCACAAGTACCTGCCTAGCAAGCACAATTTCCTGAGTTTGATCCCCTGAACAACAAGAAAAAGCCTTGCATTTTTGCGGTAGTGATAAAACCTCTAAATGTTGGGCTACGTCCCCATCCACCTCTTTGCAATGGGCTTTCTGTCTATACAAATGGAGAGAAGACTTTGCTGAGAATCAGGAAGTGGAAGCTATTCACTGATGTGATTTAAAATTCTTTATATAGTCATAAGCTAATTTAGAGTGAAAATAAATGCAGTGGAATTGGGTTATGAATGTCACCTTTTGAGCCCATACTTACCTGCCTTGAAGATTCACTTCTGTGTTTGCCTATATGCATACATTTGATAGATGCACAGCTATGAGCAGCAAGCTTCTGCATATAACAGAGTCCCATCAAGCAGTGGATTGCTCTTGACTCTATTACTGACATTTAAATTGTTTTCTGCTGCCATTAGAGGGACAATTCCTCTGAGAGAAGCAATGTGTTGAAATGCAATGCTAATAGTAATAGTAATGATGTGAGCAAACGCTTCTAGCACTTACTCTTTGCTTGGAACAAAATGTTCTAAATGCTTAAACACATTAGCTCATTTTACCCTCACAACAACCTAGGAGATAATTATTGTTATTATCTATAGTTTCTTGGTGAGGAAATAGAGGACAGAGAAGTTGAGTAACTTGTCCGGGTTCACAGAGCTAAAAGGATTTTTTTTTTCAAAACTGATTTTGTTTTTATTTATTTTTCCATAATTTTATTGATAAACAAATAGCAATGAGACAGTTTCAAATCAAATTGGTAGGACGGTTTCAATAAT
>NW_004524690.1:9603368-9605099 GCF_000260255.1 Octodon degus
TATATATATGCTGCCCTGTGAATTACAAAGAAGCTCTTATTGACTTCAGGAGTTGGATAAATGGACTGATTGTTAAAGCTGTGTTTTGCTACCAGAAATCCAGCTGTGTCTTGTGTGCCTCTTCTCATCTCGTCACCTTTATGTTTCACTTCATGGACAGTGTCCTGGCTTTGTGCTGGATTTAGGTCTTTAGCCCTTCTATGGAAGCCTGGTGGCTGATGGCTGAGATCCGCAGCCCGAGGCTTAGAGGAGCAGTCTTATTGGGGTATTTTGAACCTCTGCTCTGAAACTTCTCCGTGTGTTTCTGAAATTGAGGGAAAGAGAAAACCTGAGATTTGAAATAGGTTCCATGCAAATGCATTTTTCCCTGATAAGATTATTGATAGGTTTTGATGGTATTGCAACAGAGAAACAGGCAGAAGGAAAAAGGGAAAGGGGCTTTATTATAAAGGGAAAGGGGCTTCATTATCTTGGAGGACAGGGAGAGAACTTGGGAAGACAAGGAATTCTCTGGATTAGAATAAAGGGAGGCTGAGGCTTTTGTGGCCTTTTGCGGGGGCGGGGGGGGGTTGGCTTGAGGAGAATGTTTTGATACACCTGAGGAGCTGACTGGGGCCTTCCCTGAGGTGGCGGGAAAGGTGGAAGGAAACTGCAACCTGGGCTGAGTTGGAGAAGAAGGTGGGAGGTGGTCTCTGGGAAGATAAGCTGTTGTTGTAAGGGCTTCAGCCTTATTGGATGGCCACCATAATAATTCAGCAATTCATACTAGGGCCATAACCTATCAATTATAATCTCATAGCAAATTATGTCCAATAGACAATAATTACTCATGTTTATTAAACATATATGTCACAACACAGGTACTATGCCTAATTTCTATTATTAGGAAGATGAAAGAAGTTGCCCAGTGCCACATTTCTGCCAAGGCTGTATGATTTTTTAGTAGGAAGTAGTTGAAGGAGCCAATTTAATTGGACATTTGAGTCTGAGAAAAATTATGTTATGTGAACATGGAAAGAACAGTTAATCCCTGAGCATTAAGGATAGAGGATAGTTCTGCTGACAGACTGGTGGTGTTAGGAAAAGAACTTTTATAGCAAATATTATATACATAAACCCTAAAGAAATATAACAGCATCAGTTTATTCCAGGAAAATCTAAAGATTAAAGGTCAAGTATTGATTGAGCTTTAGAAGAAACTCTTAGTTTAGTGCTGTTTCAAGACAATTCACAAGGCTACAGAGCAAGAGAGTGGAAGAATATCAGGAGAAGATCCGCTGAGAACTGTGGCTCTGGGATCACTGTGGACGCAATTCCACAGTCATTACCCTGTAGCCACAGTTCCATTTGTCCACAGTTTCAGTTACACATAATCAACTCGAGACCAAACATATTACATAGAAAATTGCAGAAGTCAGCAGTTCATAAATTATAAAGTGCACATTGTGCAGAGTAGTGTAATGAAATCTTCGTTATCGTGCCAGGGCTGTGAGTCACCCTTTCCTGTCCCATGTGTGCTGCGTGCCCAGCCCACTGTTTATCACTTGGCAGCCGTCCTGGGTATGGTCCTCCTGTAACTCAATTGCTGGGGGCCGCAGTGCTCAGGTTTGCGTGACCCCTATTTTACCTAATGACAGAACCGAGCACAAAAGTAATGCTGTTGGCACTGCAGCCGTGCCGTGGAGAAGCCATGAAGTCCCTTCATTAGGGAAAAGTTGAAAGCACAAAACG
>NW_004524690.1:9605349-9607235 GCF_000260255.1 Octodon degus
TAAAGGAAATCATTGTATTTTAATGGTATCAAATTCATAAAGAGTTAATTCTCCCAAAGTCATTCCTGAAGACACATATTACTCTGATTCCAAAATCAGAGAAAGATTCAACTAAAAAAAAAGAACACTACAGGCCAATTTCTCTAATGAATATAGATGCAAAAATCCCCAAGAAAAATACTAGCAAATAGAATGCAGCAAATCATCATGAAGAGTATACATCATAACCAAGTGGGATTCATTCCAAGAATTCAGGGATAGCTCATTACGTAATATACCACATCAATAGAACCAAGAACGAACACCACATGTTCATCTCAGTAGATGCAGTAAAATGTTTGACAAAGTTCACCACTCAATCATGTCAGAAAACCTACAGAGAATCAGAATAGATGGTCTACATCTCAACCTGATAAAAGCCATCTATGAGAAACCAAAAGTCAACATTCTAAATGGAGAAAAACTGAAGGGCTTACTTTGAAATCAGGAGCAAGACAAGGATGTTCACTGTCTCCACTCCTATTTTATATAATTCTGGAAACATTATCCAGAGCAATTAGATAAGAGAGAAAAATAAAAGGAATAAGAACTAAAAAAGAAGTGAAATTAGCATTATTTGCAGATGACATGATACTCTGCATAGAGGACCCCAAAAACTCCACCATGAGTTTTGTAGATTTAATCACCAAATTAAGCAATGTAGCAGGATACAAAGTCAATACCCAGAAATCAGTAGCATTTTTGTATGCAAATAATAAACACACTGAGAGAGAAATTAGGGAAATCATGCCTTTCATAATAACATCCGAAAAAATGAAATACTTAAGAATCAGTTTCACAAAGGACATTGGAAACTTAGACAGTGAAAATTACAATACTCTGAAAAAAAGATTGAAGAACATTTGAGAAAATGGAAAAATATTCCACACTCCTGGATATGAAGAACCCACATTGTAAAAATGGTCATACTCTCAAAATTGTTATACAGATTCAATGCAATCCTGATTAAAATACCATGAGTGCATCTCACAGAGGGAGATAAAACTTTCCTCAAATTCATTTGGAACCAGAAAAGACCCATGATATCAAAAGAAATCTGGGAAACAAGGGAAAGGCAGGAGGTATTACAATCCCTGACCTGAAACAATACTATAAAGCTACTGTGATAGAATCAGCATGGTACTGGCATAGAGAAAGATGCAAGGATCAGTGGAACAGATTAGAAGATACAGGTACCATTGCCAACACACTCAGCTACTTTATCTTTGATAAAGAGGCCAAACATGCTCACTGGAAGAAGGATAGCCTCTTGAATAAATGGTGCTAGAAAAAATGGCTTTACACATGCTGAAGGCTAAATGTAGACCCATACCTATCACTATATACAAAGCTACAAATGGATCAAAGATTTAAATATTAAAACAGAAGCACTAAATCTTTTGGAGGCTAATGTCGGTAGAAATCTTAAAGACATAGGGTTAGGTAGAGAGTACATGAACAAAACCGGAAATACGTCAAAGCATCAACAACTGGGATCTCATCTTTTTGAAAAGATTCTGCACTTCCAAACAAATTTCCTACAGAATAAAAAGAAAATCCACAAACTGGGAAAAAATTATAGCCAACTGCCCCTCTAATAAAGGCCTTCTATCTAGAGCATACAAATAAAGAAAAAAGATCAGATCTCCCAAATTCAAAGACCCAATCCAAAAATAGGCATCTGAGATAAATATATACTTCTTAGATGAAAAAATACAAATCGCAAGTAAATATATTTAAAAATGTCCAACATCATTGCTCATTTGAGAAATGTAAATTAAAACAACACTGAGATATCATCTCACCCCAGAATGGCTAACATCAAGAAGTCAGCCAATAACAAATGC
>NW_004524690.1:9608288-9609198 GCF_000260255.1 Octodon degus
TCTTTCTCTATTTTACATTTGGTTGACCAGCACAATAAATAAATAAATAAATAAATAAATAAATAAATAAAACCTTGTATGTTTTTTCTGGCACAAAATATATAGTCCTAAAATCTAGTGTAGTAGAAAACATACATTCTTTGTTATTAAGTGACCAGAAAGTATCACTGTTATCTCAAACCAAATGTCATCACTCTCGATTCTGAAGCCAGTACTTTTCTCAGTATAGCTGAGAATTTGCTGATTGCCAAATGGACTGGTCCATCAGCCTGTCCCTGGTAACCTGGGATAGCAGGACAGGCAACATGTTATGGAACAGAAGCATTTTAAATATTAATAAAAATAGTAGAACAAGACTAAAATGAGTAAAAATTTTACCACTGTATATAATTAATTTCTTCTATTTCTCGTTCCTCTTCTTCCTCTTCTTTTGAAACAAGGTCTTGCTATGTAATCCATGTTGGCCTCAAACTTGCAGCAATACTCCGGCCTCAGCCTCCTTGGTGGTGAAAATAGAAATGAATTCCATTATGCCCAGCTAGCACTTTTCAAAGTAAGATTTTTTTTTTTTTAAGACTGAATATTACTTTTGCTTTCTCCTATCGAGATCTACACAGGCCTGAGGACAGCTGCTCTTACACATTACTAGTGCGGAAAACTAGTATTTGGGCAAGTTCACAGTTAAAGAACTTACAGTTAAATACCTGGAAAGAGAGGAAAGGCAAATAATTTCATTAATTTGGATTAGTATTGAGCAGCTAATTGTTTTGAGGGCTTATTGGAATTCAAAGGGTGGGTTGTTAAACTAAAAGTCCATCTTATTTAATCTAAGAAAACTATTTGGGACTCAGGTCAATAATTTCTGACATTGCCAGTTAAACAGAAGACCCAATGATATTATGGGCTTCTG
>NW_004524690.1:9609706-9613441 GCF_000260255.1 Octodon degus
CTCCTCCTCCTCCTCCTCCTCCTTCTTCTTTCTTCTTCTTTGTCTTCTTTAGTAAGGATAATGAAATTTTAAGAGGCCAGCAAGGCTCCTTAGAAGTTAGTTATTGGCAGTTGCTGTTCCAAAAGCAGGGTAAATGTTAGGTGCTGTGACAATGATAACCTCACTATATTGAAATAGCACAGATGCTTCTCTTTTTCTCAGTCACTATCTCTGGTGCATAAGTGGTATCTGTGCCACAGAATCATGTAGTAATGGAGGCTGGCAGGGTCTTTCTACCACCTCAGAGCATGGTTCCATTAGCTGAATTGTACAGCCTAAACCCATGTCCATCAACAGACCAAAGACTAACGTGGCCTCTGTACCAGCGGACTGTACCTTAACTCGATGTGAAAGGAGTTGTAACTTACTCTAAGAGTGTGCCCTTGGGACTGCATATCAGCCAATCACTGCAGGACACGAGCATCAGCTAAACGCTGGCTGCCAACTGATCGGTCCGCATCTACGTAAGGCAGGTATCTCATTAGCACGTACCCATGCAATGCAGATACCAGTGATAACTAGTCAGGTCATTTTTTATGTAACTTTCTTCTCTCTGGCTATAAAAGTTATCTACATATATGATGGACCTTGTGAACAAACTTTATTTTTACTTTAGAATACTTCATCAGTGTACTTAAATCCAGATAAGCATATAACAGGATAATAGAAAATGCATTTAGAAATGTAATCATTTACTGTATAATAAATATATTTTTAAATGTTTCATATGCACCAGCACGTTTAATCTTGACACCAGCTCAGAAGGGAGGCATCCACTCCTTTTAGATTAGAAAACTGGTTCTGAGATGTTAATTTCTTTCAGAGAGCCTTGTCCCTACAATTTCCCAGTAATCTGCTTAATGATACTTCCCTGGTATTTGAACATGTGTGTCCAATTAATTTTATTTAAGAGTATGGTATCAAGGTGCATTTATTTCACCAGAAATGTTTTAGGCTTATCATTTTTAAGGCTAATATGCCATAAAATAAAAAAAATTCCTACTTCTTCATTGTCTAATCTCTAGTTGATGGGCATTTGGGCTGTTTCCAGGACTTATCTCTTAGAAGACTGTGTGTATAAACATTGGTGAACATCTGTCACTCTCATATGATGCCCTCAAATTTTCTGGGATGATGTCAAGAGTGGGAGAATGGAACCTCTAGTTTTTGAACAATTTCCACATTGAATTTCCACTGCGCCAACAATGAAGAATGGCTCCTTTCTCCTCACAGACCATGAGCATTTGTTATTGGTTGATTTATTGATAATAACTGTTCTTTCTGGAGTGAGTTGGAGTCTCAATGTTGTTTTAGTGTGTGTCTCTTGAACGATCAGTGGTGATGAACATTTTTTTACACATGTGTTTGCCATCCATCTTTTTGAGAAGTGTCTGTTCATTTTTTGAGTCCAGTTTTGGGTTGTGTCTTTAAATTTAGAGGGCTGATTTTTTTGAGTATTTTATACATTCTAGATATTAGTCCTTTGTCCAAAAAAAGTTTTTCACACACTGTGGATTATGTTACTCCATTTATGGTTTCTTTTGCTGTGCACAAAATGAGACCAAAAGTGTTGATTCTTGGTGACATTTTCTGTGCACCTGGGGTTTGGTTCATGGAGTCTTTGCCTACACCAGTGTCTTTAAGAGTTCTACCAGTTCTAACTTCTAACAGATTTAATATTTCTGTTTTAATACTTAGATCTTTTATCACTCTCTATTTTAGTTTAGCATGATGAGAGATATGTATCTAGTTTAAATCATCAGCCTTTGGAAAGCCAGTTTTCCCAGCACCATTGATTAGAGACTATTTTTCTTCCAATGAAGGTATTTGGTTTCTTTGTCAAAGATTGGATGGCTAAGAACAGGGCCAGTGGCCTAATGAAGAAAGATAAGGTGATTAAGTGTTTGAAGTTGTATATTTAAATGACAAAACTAAACAAGAAAAGGGGATACAAAAGAACGACCATTTTGTATCGTATATTCAAAATAGGATAGATATACAGCTACTTTCTCTTCATTCAATGAATAGAAAGATTTGTTCTAATAGTGTTTGTAAACAGGGTATCATGTCTGCATCTTGTACAATGAATAACCACTAGGACATCAATATGCAACATATTAATCTTTGAAACTGTCTCATTGCTATTTGTTTCTCAATAAAATTATGGAAAAAAAGTTGTATCTACATCTTCTAATCTGTTCTATTGATCCTCAGGTCTGCTTTATTTTGTTTTCCAGGGTCATGTTCTTTTTATTACAGTAGCTTAGTAGTGTAATTTCAAGTCAGGGATTATGATGTTCTGTGCCTGGTTTTTGTTGCCCAGAATTGCCTTTGCTTTTCTAGGTCTCTTTTGGTTCCAAATTAATTTCAGTATTGTCTTCTCTAATTCTGTGAGTGTGCTACTGGTAATTTGATCAGAATTTCATTAGACCTGTATAATAATTTTGGAAACATGACCATTTCTATCCAAGAACAAGGGATATATTTATATTTTCTCAGATCCTCTTTGAGCTCCTTTTTCAAGTACTATTATTTTCAATGCAAGGGTCTTTTACGTCATTCATTACCATGTCGTTACAAGTAATGATAATTATCTTTCATTGTCTATCCTTCTGTTTCATTTGTCTAATTGATCTGGCCAATATTTCCAGAATTATATTGAATAAGAGTGGTGATAGTGGATATCTTTATCGTATCACTGATTTTAGAATGAAAGATTTCAGGTTTTCTGCATTTAGTATGATATTGACTGTTGGTTTGTCATGGATGACTTTTATCACATTGAGATAAAGCCCATCTATTATGGTTTGTGTCTTGATGCAAAGCCTCATGCACTCTTACATGGGGATTTTTGAGATGTAGCTGAATGTAGAGTTGGTGATTAGTACACAGTTTAATTCAGAGATAAAGCATGCTGAGATTAGGGATGGGTGATTGCTGGTTCAGTCTACTGATTGGATTGGCACTGCCCAAATCCCAGAAGTCCGGATGAGATAAAAGGGGTAGAAAGAGACTTGTTTCTCCCTTTTGCTCTTGTCATTTTTGGCATATTCGGCTGCCATGAATGGCTGCCACACAACCCTGCCTTGGAGCCAGCTGATTATGGGAAGAATCCTCCAAAACCTGTGAGAATAAAAAACATTTCCTCCTTTATATTTGGCTGTCAGGTATTTTCTCTTAGAAAGAGAAAAATAACCAATATTCCATCTATTTCAATTTTTTGGTAGGATTTTTGTCATGAATGGGTGTTGGAATTTTTAAAATGTTTTCTCTGGATCTATTGAGATGAACATATGGAGGTTTTTTTGATTATTTTATTTTATTTTTTTGCCCTTGGATCTGTTCATATAGTATATTACATTTATTGATTTGTGCATGTTGAAATAGTCTTGCTTCTGTGGGGTAAATTATGGTGTATAATCTTCTGGTTACTTGTTGTGTTCTGTTTGATCATGGTGTATAATCTTGATGATTTGATGCTTCCTATTTATGAGTATCTTTTTGAAGATTTTTGCATATATATTATTAGGGAAATTGGCCTGTAGTTCTCTTTCTAAGTTGGGTCTTTCTCTGGTTGTGGTATCAAGGTAATAGTTGCTTCCATGAATTATTTCCTTCCTTCCTTCCTTCCTTCCTTCCTTCCTTCCTTCCTTCCTTCCTTCCTTCCTTCCTCTTTCTTTCTTTCTTTCTTTCTTT
>NW_004524690.1:9613641-9614979 GCF_000260255.1 Octodon degus
GAATCAAAATTGGAGTATTGCTTTATTTTCAGTTTCATTAAAGACTTTGAGAAATAATGGTACTGGGTCTTCTCTATAGTCCTTGTGATTGGTACACAGTTCAAATTAGGGATTAAGCATGCTGGGATTAGGATGTATTGAATTTATCAGGAACTAGGCTTCTTTTTGTTGGTAATTTTTAAATTGCAACTTAAATTTTATTAAGCATTAGAATTGTTATATCTTCTTGATTTAGCTTTGGTAATTCATATGTATCTAGCAGTCTATCCATTTTTTAAAAAATCTTATTTGAAAACAGTTTCTTGAACTAGGTATTGGTCTTCTGAATTTCTCCAGGATCTGTTGTGGTTTCACTACTTTCATTCCTAATTGCTTAAATTTTAATCTTTTCTTTTTGTTGATAAGGTAGGATAAGAGTTTGTTGATTTTATTTAATGTTTCAAAGAACTAACTCCTTGATTCATTGATTTTTATACTGTTTTATTAGCTTCCACTGCATTAATTTTCTTCTGTGATAATTATAGCTTCCTCATGCAAGCTTTGGGCTTTACTTGCTCTTGTTTTTCTATAAATTTCAGTTTCAACATGAGGTTATTGGAGCTTGCTCTGTTTTTCTGTTGTGGGAATTCAGGATTATACATTTCCCTCATACATTGTTCTGATACATTTTAGGATATTTTATTGCTGCTATTGTTTAATTGTAGAGGTGTTTAATTTCATTCATTTTATCTATGATCCACTGGTTGTTCAGAACAGTGTTATTTAATTTCCATGTGTTAATGAATTTATTCTGGTTTATTTTACCATCGATTTTCCCTTTTGTTGCACTATAGCTTGATAGTATATATGGGATAATTTTAATTCCTTTTTCCTCCATTTACTTAAACATGTTCTATGAGCTGTTATGTAGTCTATTTTGGAGAATGTCCCATGTGTGGCTAAGAAGAATGTGTATTCTGATGTTGTTGAGTGGAGCAGTCAGTAAAGTTCTACTAAGTCAATTTGTTCACAGATTTGTTTCATAGTTTTGTTATTTCTTTATTGATTTTTTTGTCTAATTGATCCAGCTCTTTGTGACAACAGAGTGTTAACTTTCCCCCATTACAATTGTGTTATTGCTTACTTGATTTTTCATGTCCATTAGCATTTGTTTTATATAGTTGGGTAGTCTGGTATTTGGTACATATGTATTTATGACTGTTATATCTTCTCCTTGGATTGTTCTCTTTATATAGTGACCTCTTTGTATTTTTCAATCCAGGTTGGCTATTTCTTTTTTATCTTTTGACTTTCAGCCTATGAATTTCCTTTTGAATTAAATGTGTTTCCTATATTCAG
>NW_004524690.1:9615259-9618185 GCF_000260255.1 Octodon degus
TGGAGAACAAAGGAAGATTCTGCAAACTTAGGAAATGTGAAAAAGACAGCAGGGAAAGACAAAAGGAAAAGATTAAAATAAGAACAGAAGAGAAATATATATATATATATTCCTGGGTGGATTGCATAAATTGCTTGTTGCAGGAAGATTTATTGCTAGTATTTAGCACCCTTAAGAAATGTCTTATTTTCAGAGATGTCTTCCAGGTACAGCTGGATTTTAGGTTTTTCATGTGTTGCATGATCCTTTTTCAGTTTATTGGGAATAAGAAATTGCTGCCTACTTGGTCTAGCCCCTATTTTCTTGGCACAGGCATATAGTATTATTTATGGTCCTTAGTCAAGCTCAGTCTTGGCATACCAGGAGAACAACTGATTAGAACAGTTATGTCACCTTGGCTTAAGCAGCACAGTCAGCAAAAAGTTCGCATCAAATGCAGAAAAGATAATGGCAGACTGTGATAACCATTACATGGCCACCATTAGCCATACAAACCATTGGCTCGGTTACTTCTCTCTTGCTGGGAAAAAATACCTAGCATCCGAAATTAAGGGAGGAAAGGTTTATTTAGCTTACCATCATGGTTTCAGTCCATACTTGGCTGGCTCTAAGGAAGAGTGACACATGGCAGAGGGCAGCAGCTCATGGCAGTGGAAAGCAGCAAAGAGAAAAGGGAGTAACAGAGGTGGTAGCAGCCAGCAAGCCTCTCTCCCTTCCTTATATTGTATTCAGCCTATTTGCCCAAAGGCAGGCATAGCACTTATACCTATAATCCCAGCATTGACTCCCCGTGAATTAATCACAAACTCGAGAATCCTGTCCCAGTAACTGCACGATTCTTTCGGAGGACAACAAGACACAAACCATACCAACCATGTTTGTAGTTATGTAATAAAATCTGAGACAAATCAGAAAATTATATAGTAAATATGCCCTCAATATGGAATTTTACCTTCAGGGAAGAAAATTTAAAACATGTTAGGTTGAAAAATAGAGAAATAAAATAGGAGGACATGATTAGGAACAAGGCTGGAGAACAAAGGAAGATTCTGCAAACTTAGGAAATGTGAAAAAGACAGCAGGGAAAGACAAAAGGAAAAGATTAAAATAAGAACAGAAGAGAAACACAGCCACAACATAAATTTGAAACAGTGTTCACAGTCATGTAAAAATGAGAACAATGAAGATAAAATGAAAAAAAAAAAAAAGAAAAAAATCATTCACTTCAGGGTGTGTCTCTGCTGTCACTGTAGAGTGGGCAGACAGAGCCCAGATCTATGTTGACTAATCCCTGCAAGGAACCTTAGAGTTTTGGTGAGGTAGTAAGTAATGTCGGAATGCCACATCTTTAGCTCCACTGAAGTTCACGCTAGTTTCTAGCTGTAAGACAGCAACTATAATTGTTCAGAATGCAACACTCCCGTGCATTCTGGAAGCTCAAATTCAGCTCCCTACTTTCTTGAAGTTGGCTCCATGCCCTCTTGACTCCTTGAACTGACATAGGCTCTGCCTCATGCTAACATTAGAGCTACTAGAGGAGCTCCCCTGGAGCTTCCCCAGCTGCTCTGAATTCTGAAGTCAGTTGACCACTCTCCAAAATGGTGACCAGCTTTTCTCCCTCACTGGGAGATATCTGAACCTGAACAACTCCACAGCCATTGCAAGCTGAGGCATCTACTCTTCTGTTCCACAGGTAGGAGGGCCTCTGAGATCACCAGTAGTTACCATGCGTATGCAGGTTTGTGCCACCCTTCCCACACAGCAGGTCAAGGTTCAGGAAAAAGCACCACTTGCCACTTCTTCTGCATTGAAGTCTTGCTCTTTGCTCTCCTCTTCAGTTTTCACATCACACCCTTGCTATATGTATCCCTGGACTTTTTTTCCTTCCTTGCATTGCTATATTCTAGAATCTAGAACTAAATTTCAAGGAGGCAATTTCTCTGCTGTTTACCACTCTCCATTTTCTTGCAAGTTAAAAAAAAACACATCATCTTTATCCATCCATTGTTTGATGAGCATATGGATTATTTCCAATATTTGGAGACTGCAAACTGTGTCACGATAAACGTGGGTGTTAGTATACTGATGTAGTATGGTGCTTTAATCCTTTTAGGAGATACCAAGATGTGGGTTAGTGGGGTTGAATGGGACCTACAATTTTAGCTTTCTGAGGAATCTTCACACTGTTGTCTACAGTGGTTTCATCAGTCTACACCCCCACCCTTACTGTTGGTGGTCCCTTTTTCCCCACAAGCCAACCAGAATTTGTTATTTGTTGATTTCTTGATAATAGCCATTCTTTCTTGAGTGGGAAGAAATCTTCATATTCCAGCCTTTGTCTGGAAGGCTGCCCAGTCTTAGAAACTCCTCATTCAAATAAAGTTTATTAAATGACATTTATCTCAGATTTCTCGTCAAGTGTGTTGAAACTTTGTAAGTATTTTAAACTAGTGGGAAGGAGGAATATAAGGAATGATGGATTTCCAGAGCAAGAGATTTGCCTTTGAACATGTGATGTGAAAGCCTCAAATACTATTTTTTGTCTCAGACACCACTGGTCATTTGCTCAAAAATACCTGTGAAAAATGTTAAAAATTATGTCCAGCCAAGTGTTCAAAAGGAACACATTTTGGGATAATTAACAGTCTCTTCAGAAACTGTTCTAAAACTAACCATATGTTAACAGGTTGACAAGAATTCCTTGAAAATTGCACAGGTTTTCAACTGCCTGTCATCTAGGATTAAACATATTTTATAAGTCAGGATTTTGATTGTTTTAAAAAATTCATAAGTGAGGTGGGCTAAAGCCTTGGTCTTCATGGTGGCACTACAGGGAAATTAGGAATTTTAAAAGACAGAGTCTAGAAAGATGACCTTAGATAACTGGAGATTTGCTTTGAAGACGATTGTGTGTTTAGAGGTCCTC
>NW_004524690.1:9618523-9637680 GCF_000260255.1 Octodon degus
TTTCTTTCCTTTAGGTTGGAACCCAGCTACGCAACTGGCTGCAAGCAATGCCCTGTGAGTTCCTGCTGCCTTTTTTTTTTTTTTTTTTTTTTTTTGAAGAGAAGCTTACAAGTGCACACACTTTCATTTGGTGACTCTTGCTGACTGTCCTTTAATGGTCTCATATTCGGGCTCCTGGTTACTTCTTTGCAGCTGAAGTGTTATGTGGGATGTAGAATCTTACTCTTTGTTTATTCTAAAGAAAAACTGGTCTGACAGAGAAGAATCATAAACCAGTGCTTGCATCTGGTCAATGTAAGCAATGTGAACTTGCTACCTGTCCTCCAGGGGATCACGTCTTCACTCAGAGTAACAAGACACAAATGAGTTGCAAAATATTCATGGCAAAGAACAGCATCATTTGTAGTCCTAAGGCTTCTTGGAGTAGTTTTAGGTTGACATAAAAATGGAGAGGAAAGTACAGAGATTTCCCATAAACTCTTACCTCAACACAGGGCAAATCTCCCCAACTATCAACACCTCTACCACAGTGATATGTTTGTTAAAAATGATGAATCTACATTGAGGTTTTATAAATTAAAATCCATGGTTCACTTTATGGATCATTCCTAGTGTTGTACAGTCCATGGGAATTACACATGTGTAGTGACATGTATCCACCAGTATGGTATCATACAGAACAAATTCAGTAAAAAATCCTCTGTGTCCTGCAGATTCATCCTTCTCTCCCAAGTAACACTTAGCAACAATGGACCTTTTTACAATCTCTATAGTTTTGATTCTGCTAGAATTCCATAGAGTTGGACTCATCTAATATGTGGCTAGATGATTTTGGACTAAGAATTCAGTAGAAATTTATGTATTTTTTTATTTTTATTTTTATTTATTTTTTGCTCCGAATGCCTTCAGGGCAGTTTTGGCTGGCTGGAGTATTGTGGTGATCGAACTCCAGCAACCTGAGGCTGACAGCTTTGTGGAAGCAGCCACTTAAAGAGCTGAGCTAGGGTCAGGCCCCCAGAAATTTATTTTATGTTAGAATAAGCTACACTCTTGATTGTACTTTTTCTTGTACCTTTGTGAGACTTCGCACCTTCTTCATCTCCATTTTTTCTCCAAGTTAGGGTATGATTTTCATGTCTTACTGCCTGTCAACAGTACATCAAGATGCCTGACACTTGAAAACAAATCATGTTTAAAAATAACTTAACAGATTACTATCTTCTTCAATTTCTTCTTGAGGAGGATCAGATTGGATCACTCGTATAAAAATATAACCAGTTTTTCTATTATGCTTGTCTCAAAAATGCAAATTTGTTCCAACACAACTGCTGTATCACAGAACAATTTGAGCATAATGTAAATTTCATGTTTGTTTATGCATAATCTCATCCATAGGAAACACTAAGTAAACAGGGAAAACTGCACACAGCTGAGCCTGGCCACTCTACAATGCATGAAGTGCACAGACACGCACACACACACGCCTCTCAAACATCTGTCAGCTATTCCAAAGCACTGCAAGTGTTATGAGCCATGCCCGTCCACATTTGGCTTCGGCAGCCTTTTGCCTCATCTCCTTTCCTGTTTTCTTTGATGATACTCCTTCATTCAGCAGTTCATAATAACATGCAAGCTGCAATCCTATTGCTCATTTCCACAAGCAAACTTCAGATATGTTTCAAAGTAACGTACCATATTCATTGCAGCATTTATGCACATTTTAATCATTTAAAGTGCAAAAACTGTGCTGCTGTATTTATTAGGTTCATCTTCCATTTGTTAATATGTCGGTTTAGTTTCCACGTATTGTGCCCATAAACTCATAGAACTTGGTGGTTTTATTGTGCCATTTTGCATATTATAATGATTTTTGGAAATGCATATGTAACATTCTAACTAGAACTGACTGTGTATGGCAGGATGATAAAGCAGAACTTCTTTTCTTTAACATTCTCATGGGGATTTGAGAGCCTCCATGGGCTAACTTCTTCAGTTTTTCTCATGTTAAACTTATGAAACAGTACAAAAAGCCTGGTTTTAGTATTTACTTTTGCTTCAGGTGATCTGCTTTTAGAGAAGCTGAATAGTTATTTCAAAATTGAATATGTTAAGAAAAGCAGAATGATATTAAGTTTGCTTCTAGTCTTCAATTACTTACAAAAGTGAAAGGAAAATCAATTCAAAGGTCTTTCTTATAACTGACTTGGTCAGTATGTGGGAAGGGTAGCTACTAAACCAAACTTCAGCTAAGTGCAAACAGCCAACTTGAAGCTAATCATAATTTTCCAGTTGTTCCTTAGTTATAGAAATAGATATCTGATCAGAAAAACAAGGCAGACGTTTATTACTAGCCAATCAAGTAAATTCTTTGCTTCCATTCAGCCTATGAAAGCCTGATCATGCTGCTAAGGGCAGGCAGTCTGAACCTCTGCTGGGTCTGAGCACTGCCCAATTCATGAATCTTTTATTGCTCAAATGAAACCCATCAGATTTATTTTGTCTAAAGTTATTTTTTTTTCATGGAACTTCCTTTGAAAAGAGTAAATTGGACATTACAGTCCTTGTGTCACTCTTTTCTAGAGGGGGACAAAGCTTCATTTTCACCTCTTGTCTGTTAAGTGGGGTTTCAGATCACTGTGTATCTGTGGAGTCTGTGGTCATACAGTAAAATTATGTCTGCCTCATGCCTGAGGAATGTCTATAGCCTGACTGAATTGGTATGCCATCCATCACTGATATGAAATTTGGTGTATCTGCCACAAGTTCTTTGTGTTATCATGCACAGTATAGTTCATGAAACATGAAAAGAAATAGAAATAGTGGTCTGAGGAAGTTTTGGACAAAATATACAGACAGGAGCAAAAGGCAGAGGCAAAAGATGAAAACAGGGCTCATAATGCAGCAATGCAAGTGGGATTGAAAAACACAAGACAACAGGTTTTAATTTAGATTTCTCATAAAGAATAAAGACCTATCAACATCTTGATTTTAACATATTAAAAACAGTTCAAACTTCTGGGCTCTATGATTGCTACATTATAAGTTAGTTTAAGTCACCAAATTTTTGTAATTCATTATAAAAGCAACAAATTCTAATACAAATTAAGGCATAGCAGAGAAGGGATGGGGAAGGAGAAGTCGTTAGTCCTTAGTTGAAAGTAAAATCAGTGACTGTTCCAAGGCTAATGCTGGTGCTTCTTATGAGGAGAAGGAAAACATTCTGAGGCCAGGATGATGGCTTCACACCAGTGGCACAAGGAGACCCACTACAGGAAGACTATTGATGAATCTGTTGATGGCACATTCTTTTGCTATTGACAAAATCCCTTATTGTGCATGAATGAAATGATGCACAACTTTACTAGTAGAGTTGAGAGACTAAAAGATTTTCCAGTAAACTCCTAATGGCTCAGTAGAATTAGGATCAATTTCATGTGGTCTGATTTGGGTAACATCCTTTTATGATTAGAAGGTGGGTCAGAAACAGTCCACTGTATCAGGCATAGGGAGATGACTGGGTGATTTGTACGTGCAAGACTATTGAATTGCTTAGTCTGAGTTGAAAAATGGGCTGAAATATCTCAGTGGGTTTGGACATTTTTGTGTTCGGATGGAATCTATGGGTAAAAAATTAGGAGATTCTTGTCTTCTGCTCTCCCCTCCTCTTTTCTCCTCCTCCTCCTCCTCTTTTTCTTCTTCTCCCTTCTTCTAAATTTACATGTCATTTATTTAAACTAAAATATGGTTCACCTTCTATTTTATGTTAATTTAAGTTTCTCCTTGATTCTTCGGCTTTGTATCGCTTCCTTATTGCTGAGACACATAATGGAAACTAGGTAGAGCTGGGCTATACAGAGTCTTTCACATCCTATTTGGGTGACATCACCCAAAGCTTGGCATATTTCTTTAAAAGTTATTTTTTATTTTTTAAAGAGAATATGATATAATAATAGAGGTTTAGATATGATTCAGAATGTCACTAAACAAAATAATATGAATTCAACAGTATCTTGGCATATTCTGAATAATAAAAAATGTTGCTTTTTTCCTGATCTTTATTTATTTTAAAAATATTTTCTTAGTCAATATTAATTTTACAATACATCTTCTTTCAATGGTTTTTCATACATGTATATGACACATTTTGATGATACCGATCTGGGGTTATTCTTTTGTCATATACACCATAGTGATTGGCATATATCACAAACCTCCATATTCTAGAACACAAACTCAGAAAGTGCTGCTACAAAGTCAAGTTAAGAAACCCTTGGATGCCAATCAATTCCACAATGTAAAACATCAAAACCTACTTCTGTGGTTTTATGGTCAAAGAAAGAATCATCCGCAGAAAATCCTGCTCCTCATTTAGTGGTTAATAATAGTGCATACCTACTGTTCTTATTAGGTGAAGATTAAAATATTGCACACTCATAGCGTTTGGGATTTTTTCTTCCTTGGCGGTTCGTGTGTTTGTCTGAAGCTTGGTCCCCAGCATAGTCGTAGTATAAGTGGAAACTTTATGATGTGGGCTCCAGAGGAAATGACTAGCTTACTAGGGTGCTCCTCTTAGAGAAATCAATAGTGTGCTCATGAAGAGAATTTGGTCCTGAGACACTGGTTTGTTAGATTTCTGTTTTTTGTTTTCATACTGGGGGTCAACTGCAGGGCTTTGTTTATCATAGGCAACAGCTCTCCTACTGAGTTATACTCTTGTCAGTGAGGTTGCTATAAAAAGAGATTAACCTCTTCCAGTGTGTGATTTCCTGTCTTCTCACCTTATTTCTTTTGCACACGCTCCTGTTATTGTCACACCATGGTGATGCCAAGATGAGTCCTGATCGGAGCTGGACAGAAACCAGCAGCATGCTGCTGGACCTCCAGATCCACAAGTTAAATAAACTTCTTTTCTTAATAAGGTAATCTGTTTCAGGTATTTTGTTACAGTGACATAAAATAGGTGACTAAAGTTAAGAGCAGATATTTCGTATCTTTACCATGTTCATAATTATACCATCATATAGATTTAATTGCTAAGTGATGCTTTATCTAGCAACAGGGTATAATTTAGGCTTTTAATAAATGCTACAAATGTAGACTCAGAATTAGGGTTGAGCCTTTACTTTCTTAGAAGGCTTATTTAACTGTTTCAAGCATTATTTATTCAACTGACCTTTTGTCGAGTGTCTACAGCATGTGTACCACTCACCTGTCCTGAAGAAATAAGAAATAAAAGTGTCTCTGTTCTGCAGAGAAACCATCAGCCTCTAATTTCCTCAAGTGTCAAAATTTGAATAGTACCCATCTTGCAGCATATTGTGAGGATTAAGTGAGATAAATTTTTATGAGAGTGCTTCACGTTTAGAAGAAACTTGATAAATGTTAATTTATTTCTTTCCCAGTGGCAGTCGAGGGGGAAGGAAATTTTTCAGATGGGAAATCTTCATTTGTGTTTTCCAAATAATCTTAATATTGCCTTTGGGATGACTGACTCTGAGTAACAAATATGAAAACAGCATTAGAATGAAAGTTACTTTGTGCATTGGTAAAAATTCTAGTTAGATTTTGGTTAAAAAAATATTCCTATATGAACAAATCTAGTACATCCATTTTATTGTGTGATGAGTTGTAGTAGAATATACCTCTTCACCATTGGAAGGACTAAATGAGAAACAATGAGATTTTGAGAAAAGTTAAGTGAAGTATCCATTAATGTTCTTAGATGTCCAAAAGAAGCTGTGATAGTTGATGTAGTAACTGTATAAGACAGTTCACAGAAGAGCTTTAATTTTATTCATTTATTTTTTAATTGTTTGGTTCAGGGTCTCACTATGCAGCTCAAACTTGTAGTGATCCTCCTGTTTTCAGCCTCCCCAGCACTGGGATTACAGGCCTGCACCACCATCCCTGGTCTTAGTGGCTGGTTCAATGCTCCCAGGAGTGGGGCTGGTGTGGCATGTGGTGCTGGGGATCAAATATCAGTCCTGAACTTGCCTAAGCAGGAGGTTAGACTACTAAGCTATCCTGCTGGCCCTACAAAAGAGCTTTTAGTCCTAAGGAGACCAGTATTATGAACGCTGAGTCACAGAAGACAGGAGTCATTTTACTTATTGGAAGAATTTTTTTTTTCCATGAGAATTAGGAGCCATCTTCAAGCAAGCAAAGCTCGCTGAAGGAGCTTCTTTGGTGAGTGTGTAAAGAGGCCCACATTCATCATAATGGAAAGACTGAAAGAGAGGAGGGACTGCTGTGAACTCTGTGCCAGAGGCCTCCACAAACCCCTGCTGCTGAGCAAGGAGTGATTGTTGGTGCTGGCAGCTCCCAAGGAAACCAAACTCTTAGGAATCACAGAGAATCTCAAGGGAAAGTGATAAGAAGGGCAACTTGCTATGGAGTTGTAAGCTTGTGCTAGGTGATTTTGGAGAAGTAATTAGTGAAATATAGTTTTCATGATGATGTCATTGTAGGTAGAAATTCTACTAAAATATCTTAATTTTTAACGAAGGAGGTAGCATGCACAGAGCAGGGTTGACATTTGTAAAGAGAGTCATTCACACTTTCTGGGCTGAAGTGTGTCCCGCATTACTGAGGTGTGCTCGGTTCTTGTTTCTAGCAGGTGCTCAGCTCTGCGTATGGCATGGTCTTGACTTCTTCGTTCTCTGCCACAGTCACAGACAGGCCTGTCCGAAGTTGATACTTTGTGAAATCATTTTTGTGCACTAGAACTTGTGGGTGTCAGTGCTACTCCTAACTGACCACTGTCAGGCACTGCTTTTTTCTTTCTTCCCTCTTCCACTCTTACTCAGCTGTGCCTGGCCTACAGGCTCAGGAGAAATGAACAGTAGCAAACTGATTAAGGAGGGAAGCTTTAGCCATTGACTGCTAGATGGATCTAAGGCTTTTAAGTTAGAAAGATAAAGAAGGAGAGAGCCTGTGATTGGCCAGGGAAAAGAGACCAAAGGAGGAAGGAAGGAATTAAACAAGGAGGTTAGGATCAAATAAAAGGGTTGAGCAAGGATTGGTGGGACAAAAGAAAGGTTGAAAGAAACTCATTATCTCTGTCTCTGTCTCTGTCTCTGTCTCTGTCTCTGTCTGTCTGTCTGTCTGTCTCTGTCTGTCTGTCTGTCTGTCTCTGTCTGTCTGTCTGTCTGTCTGTCTGTCTGTCTGTCTCTGTCTTTTTAAGACAGGATCTTGCTTGCAATGCAGTTCAGGCTAGCCTTGAGCTTACTTTGTAGTTCAGGCTGCACTTGAACTCCCAGGAGTCCTCCTCTCTCTGCCTTCTGAGTGCTTGTATTACAGGTGTGTGCCATCATGCCGGGCTTGATAGAAACTTTTTAAGCTTACCATATTCTTATTGAGAGTTGGCACATAATGTGTATATTAAACTTACTTGTGTAGTATATGGAAATGTTCTTTTGAAATTTGCCAAATCTATTTTTCAATAATGTTGTGGAACATCTTCACTGAAGTTTCATATGCCTTTTAGCATGCCAGTGCAGGAGGTATGTGAGAGGGGCCTCCAGACCTCATCGAATTTCTCTCATGAACTTTCTGGGACAGTTCTGTCCCGACACCAGTCTTTCAACTGTGGCATCCTAATTTTTCCATTTATTGTTATTCACTTTCCATGAGTAGCCCCAGAATTAGGGGTGCAGATGAAGAAGCCTGGACCTTATTCCAGGAGCTGGGGAGAACACTTCTTATACTGTAGGAGCATCTGCATGAAACTGCCTGAAAACCAGACTAGAACAAACAACTAGGAGGCATCAAGGGGGGATATCAGAGTCTTTCAAGGGGTTAGATTATAACCTGCTCTACTCTCTTTTTTTAGAGGATGAGAATAAACTTTTTGATACAGGAGCTATAAAATACAAAAATTATGGTTTGAAGAAGTTAGATTAATATGTTAATTAATTAATATCTAATATGTTAGATTAATTATCAATGTAATGAGTCCTTAAATTCATATATCTAAACTTTAAATATTTTTGTACCAAATATAGTCACCCCCATGAGTAAGTTTTTAAGGCATGTGCTAATGGAGAAGGGAGAAAATATTTTTGATGACATCAAAAGGCTGTCATAGTGGGGTGCTGCACTGATGCTAAAATCCGTGCAGGACATGAATTTTTTTTCACACAAAGTATATTTTATATAGGTCCTTATTCTGGCCGTGTAACATTGATACAAAAATAGAAGAGCAATGGAAACAGAGCACGCAGAGAAGAGCCAGTGCTGTCACTGCAAATGAGAGTGCATACGAGAAAAGCCAGGGATTATTACAGTGTTTCCAGCGGCATGCTGCACGCCGGGAGGAAACACAGCCTCCCACAGAAATGACTGAAATGATAACCATGAAAATAGCAGGGTTGGAACAAGTGTCTACGCAAACGCTAAAACTGACTGGATTGAGGAACTGCCCTTATGGGGAGATCTGACTGGCAGGCAATATGGGATGAAAGCAGGGTGGAGTTTGTAGCTGGTTCCAGGCCATGCAGATTGGAGAGCACCCCATCGATCACATGCTGGGATACAACCTGTAACACAACTCACTATATTATTAGGAGGTAGAAGCTAGTTTTGTAATTAACCTGGAAGCCCCTATATCCATCCCACTAGACATTAAGAACGGGTTCAGTTGCTTCTTAAAAATCCCTGTCAACAGCAAAACACTTTTATGTTCTCTTTTCTAAATGTGGTAAAATAATGAATGAAAACGTCCTGTACTTCCTGTAGCCTCAAAGCTATAATCTTAAAGAGTCAGATCGTTTCAAGTAGATACATGACAGTTTTTACTTTTTAGGTTGAAATAGATATTTGCATTGAATGTGTGAGATCAACCTAAGACAAAAGCGATACCACTAAATATATCTTGCAATTTTTACTAAAAAAGTCTAAGATCAATATGCTCTTTAGGACACATTTTAGATTCTACTTAAATGTACTTATGTATAATGCTTAATTCAGGCAAATGGTTCAAAATACATATAAGAAAATAAAATGACAAGTGCTACAGACTCCTTTTCTGGCTCTGTGTTGAGGCAGCGATGCTGAAGCTGGCTGCCAAGGTGAGAAATCCAACGAGCCAGTAGCAAAGACAGTATGAGTCCAGGGCGATGCCCAAAGGCACAAGGTGCTCGGGAGCTGCTCTGTACCTTGGAGAAGAGCAAGCGAGCTGAGCACGATGTCTCTGCTCCTTATGGGCAGGATGCTGGATTGGAAATCACTTTCCTATAGCCAGAGGAAAGCAGGAAAGAACCTTATCTACTTCAACACTGGCTTCAGTGGCACTTAACAAACATTCTCTTACCCGCTCTCACCTGAAATGAAGCCTGTTTATATGTTCTGAACACTGCAAGAGGAGAATTTAAATTTAAAGTGCCCATAGTCCCCAGGAACCTAACAAAAACAAGGCAAATACTCCCTTGGGGAATAAATCCTCAAACAAAGCTTAGGGGTCACCTCACAGATAAAGTGGTAACTACTCTGAACTAATAAACATAGTCCATAAACACACCAAGTAAAGCTGTCATGAGCAATGGCCAGTAGAAACATGCCTGCCTGCAAAAATTCAGAAAGTGGAATTGTAAACTACCATTTCTAAAATGCACATGCTCAATATGTTTAAATGAGTAAAAGAAGATATGAAAAATATGAGTAAAAATGAAGAAATTACTAAAGTTTATCGAACAGCTTTGAAAATAATAGTAACCGGAGTAAAGAAAGAATGAAGGAACTAAAACAGTAGATTAAGTAGAGATGACCAAACAACAAAGTTTTTTTTTTTTTAAATCACACTGAATACAACACAGAGACCAATGCATTGAAAATGAGAAAGATTGATAGACATTCTTGCTTTCTTTTTATTTTTCTTTCTTTTTGTTTGAAGTACCAGGGATTGAACTCAGGGACTTACACTTGCCAGACAGGCTACTTTGCCAGTGAGCTATGTCTCTGGCTAATATTCTAATCAGAATAGAGATTATAAAACATGTAGGGAGAAAATATTTAAACAAATAATGGATTATATATTTTTCAGAATTAATGAAGGCAACAAAGCCTTCAATTCAGTAATCTCAGAAAATCCTAAAAAGAATAAATAAAAATAGGTTAACAGTAAAACTTGTTATAATACAACAGCAGAGTGTCAAAAATAATAAAAGATAATGAAAAAAAGACATACTCTCATCAAAGTGGGTGATACATAAGCATATAAGAAGGTGATCATCAGTATCCTACGTTCCCAGGGGATCACAGATCTGACCAAGAAGGTAACACTGCATGCCGGTTAGTGAATATCAAGAACATGGATTATGGCAAAGATGTGGAGCAATAGAAACTGCAATTCATTGCTAGTGTGAAATACTACACTCACTTTGGAAGACAGTTTTGGCATTTCTTACAAAACTAAACATTTTTACCATACATTCTGGCAATAATCCCCATTTATATTTATCTAAATGAGTTAAACATACGTATCCACACCAGAACTTGTGCACAGAAATTGAGGGTAGATTTATTTTTGACTGCCCAAGACTGTAAACAAATAAAATGTCATTCATTAGGTAAATAAATAAGCAAAGTGTACTTCCATGCAATGGAAGTTATTCAGAGACAAGAAGCTGGTTATCATAACAAGAAAGATGCAGAAGAAATTTAAATTTATAGTGCTACAAGAATGACAAATCTGTAAAAGATACATTGTACATGATTCTCCTATGGAGACCGCGGAAAGTTTAGTGGCTACCAAGGCTTAAGGGTTTGGGAGTGGGCAAGATGAACAGGTCTAGCATGGAGGATTTTAAGGGGAATAAAACTCTTTTGGATGAAACTGTAATGGCAGGTACATGCTATTATATATTTATTAAAAGCCACAGAATGCACAACATGAAGACTGAAACCTAATAGCAACTATGAGATTCAATTCATAGTAACTATGATTTGCAGTCATTCATTACTGTGATGTGCATACTAGGGAAGGTTAGCAGTGGGCAGGGTTATATGGGAACTCCATAAAATTTTTCTCTAAACTATAGACCCTAAAAATTATAGTCTATTAATATTATTAATATGATAAACAATAAATCATAAAGATAGCCTGTTAAAAAGTCAGACCACCTACAAAGAAACAAACAATGAGTCTCAGATAGAGGGCCTCATGAGAATTATTGGAAACAACTGACAGAGGAATTTTATTTTCCACTGTCTAGAGCACATAATTACAAATTCAACATTGTGTATGTTGAGAAACTCCAGAACAAAGGCATTTTTGAAGCATAGGAAAAATCAAAACTGTTACTACCAGAAGGCTGCCACTAAACTATGTCCTGGAGGACACAGTTAAGGAATAACAATGCCACTCCCCCCGTGAAGACCTGAGATGCGTGAAAGAACAATGAGGAAATTATGCACACAGATGATGAGGATGATGATGATGATGACGATGATGATGATGATAAATGAAAATAGCTTGTTCATGGGGAAAAAATATAGACAGAGCTAAAATACAGGCAAAAATGCCTTGTCCAAATGGGGCAGCTGCCGGGATGCAATCACACTAAGTTTCTCCTCTCATTAAAGAATTAGCGTATGTGTCTGGCTGTGACAGTGTGTGAGTCCAGGAATGTTAATAGGATGGCCCTGAGCTGGGGTGCACAAGCTTGTCAGTTACATCTTGCATGAATAACCATGAAAGGCATAGATATAAAATTCATATCCTATATACTAGAAGGGGAGGAAAGATGAAATGAGAATTCCATTATTAGGATAAAAAGCAGAAAGGAGACAAGTAGAAAAAATTATATATATATGAAAATTGATTGAACTCTCTCTCTCTCTCTCTCTTTTTTTTGGTACCAACTATAGAACTCTGAACCTTGTGCTTTCCAGGCAGGTGCTTATGCCACTGAGCTATTTCCCTGGCCCAAGTGAACTCTATCTATAAAGAATCAAGTTGTCACATTGACTAATACAAGAAATTCAACTGTGTACATCTCACAGTTAACAGATAATGATAGTATAAATTTTAATGTGAAAGAACAGAGAGGAATGCGCTGCAAATAGCAACAAAGAGAAACATGTGTAGGTACAGTAACAACAACAAAGTGTACTTTATGAAATGGAAGCGAGTAGAAGTCTTACAGGTTCATTTTGACACTTTGTCCTCTGTGTCCAAATGTACATATAACGTATAGGGTAGCTTCAAATTAAATAAAGCAAAACGGATGCAACTAAAATAAGATATTGATAAATAAATCCATTGTCACAGTGAGAGATTTTAACACTTACCCAGAAGTTGATAGATTAAACAGGAAAACGTATCAGTAAAAACATAGCAATTCTGAAGAAAACAATCTCAAAGGTTCATGTAATGGTTATGTAAAAATCCCTCTTCTAACTACTGAAATAGAGTTATTTTTCTCCCATTTGTATGTAGATTACTTTCTGCATGTTGAAAAACATGTGATCATAAAGTAAATATTAATATACTAAGGAAACACTATCACAGAGATGACATTTAAGACTAAGGTAAGATTGTCACAAGTTGGTGACAAAACAAAATATTCTGTGCACATGGAGATTTTTTAAAAAATGTATGACAATAGTATTAATCCATTTGCTTATGATCACACCCAGAATTAGAAAAAAACTCAGAACTAGAAAAAAAAAGCCACATATCTAAGTTCTTCCTATCCCTAAACTTCCTGTATTTAGGCATTCATTTTTCTAAACAGGAAAGCTAGGAACTAAACCTTATTGACTTCATGCAGCACATTCATTGGTTCTCTTTGCTTCTCTTTTATCTTTTGGAATTCACTTTTGTGTACCCAACAGAAGCTTTGGCACTTAATTGTGAGGCAAATTGATTTCATGATGCAACAGTGATGTTGTTGCCATTGGATACTGTACTTGCCTAACATCTCTCAAAAATGATAGTGACTTGAGCAATATGGATATTATATTCTTCCAGGTTTCCCGAGACTCAGTGGTAAGCACTGGGAGGCCCTGATCATGCCATGTAAGATGTCCTTGAGACTTACCTGCATGAAGTCATCAAAAATGTCACCGTGGGTGATCTGCCAGGGGGCTGGAGTGTGGATGATACAGCTTAACATAGCTCTTCTAATACAGAAAGATTAGTAGAGCATCCTGACCCCAAATTGTATGCCAGCTTCTCACCCAGTGCAGACCAGTTTGAATACTGCTACGAGAAGTCCACGAAGTATCTTTTGGGGATTTCCAGTTTCCCACACTAAAGGAAGAATCATATGTAGGAATATATTCTTCATGTTCCAGCAAAATGTTTGAAGTGATATGAAATTGGTGAATTTATAGCAAAATTGATTAGGAAACAACTTATAAATAACTACAACAACTGAATATATATTTCAAAAAAGTAAAACTTCAAAAGTAAAACTTTCAAAACTTTAGAGTAGAGGGACAAGAAATATACATACTTTCTATATATGCAGGTTAACTTACAGAGTTTAAGATTGAGCTTGAGTTGTCTTATAAGATATTAAATCAATAATGTGTTTTTTTCCACACAGTGAAAACCAAAATCTTAATTTTTGTCTTATACGAAGCTGCTCATAAAATAGAATATCCCCCAAACAAATTTCAAATAACAAAACTTAAAAAGAGATATCTTATTCCTGAATATATATGCAAGTATTCTAAAAATAATATTAGGAAACAAAGCAAGCAGAATATAAAAAACTAATTTATTGTGATCATTACAGATTCATCTAATAATGTAATGGTGTTTTAATATAACAAAATTGATTAGTGCAATTAATAATATTAAAAGTTTAAGGAAGAAAATTCATGATCATCTCTATAAAGAGAAGTTTTCAATTCAATAAAATTAATTATTATTCATGTTAAAAACTCTTAGCATAAATAAAGTAAAAGAAAATTTCTCTATCTTGATAAAATCTACTTATATAAAATATAAAGCAAACATTATTATTAATATAGAAATGCTGCAGATCCATTCCCCTTGTGCTAGGGAAGGTGAGACAGGTGGATCACTATGAGTCCGAGCCACATAGCAAGACTTTGTACCAAATAAGTAAGTGAATAAGTAAATAAATAAGTGAATAAAAATATATAAAAATATCTTTGTATTGTACAGTTGAAAACACAGGGAGATCAAAGGAAGGAATAAAATGCATAAAGGGCATATGATAAAGCAGACTTTCAGTGTCATTGTTATAATTCCATCATTTCTGAGCTTAAATTACAAGAAATTCTCACAAGAAATTTGGCTCTCATTCATAAACTTCTACCAGCTTATATATAACAGAATTCCCATCATTTTGTTTGCAATACAATTAAACTTAATTTTTATATTTTTCTCTACCAAAAGTTTTCTCAATTCTATTTTTCTTATTAGTGACCTAAGTAAATTGCTAAATGTACATAATCTAATCAAAGATCTAATAAACATAAAAGAGTAATTTATTTAAAGGATAACACCTTGTCGATTCCATAGACATATTAGAGACTTTTTTAAATTATTAAGATCTGAAGCAGTAACCCCTTTCTCCTCATAGTGCTATTCGTAGATCATGAGAATGATCAGGATGGTTTCCTTGAGGCAAATTTCTCATAAGTTTTTCTTGAAGGATAAAGAGTGATTTTCCCTGTTCCTAGTAGTTTTTAAACATTCAGAATGTCAGTTCTAACAGCCCGCCACTCTGCATGACCTCCTTTGCATACTTTGTCTTAGTCTCAGTCTCTTTGCCCACCCTTTCATCTTCGCTTTCACTAGAGAAAAAGGCATCTGGTTCTCACAGTTTGTCTAACATGATTTTATAAATTAGAGATCTTCTTAAAATTCAAGTTCTATGTGATTGAAGATGTGATGTTTCATATAAAAAAATTATAAACTGAGAACATAAAATCTTTCATAATAGAAAGAACCGTGAGTTCAGATAGCTATTGGAATCTTTCTGGGCAGGTAAAGTGCAATATAAATAAAATACACAGGATTAAATGTAAGTGGTAAATTTTATATATAAAGAGCTAAGTAGCCCATTCACACATTGAAGAATAGGCAGTTACTACAAAGACTGAATTGTACTTTGCATAACCCACAGTGGAAAAGTTTCCAGTGTTGATTTTAATATGACAAACAAGCAAAACAAAGGCATGATATTGTGTTACTTTCTCACTGCTGGGACAAAATATCTTATACGAAGAAGTTAAGGGAAAAAAGGTTTGCTGTAGTTGACGGTTTGTAGAGATTTCAGTCCCTAGTCCCCTGGCTCTGAGGCAGGGCAGCCTAGCAGAGGGGTAAGACAGAGGAGAAATAGACCACAGCACGCCAGACAAGAGACAGCAGCAAGTGTTCTTTTTTTCTTTTTATTTTGTTCAGACTACCAGCCTGTTGGTCAGTGCCACCCACACCCTGGGTAGGCCTTCCCATGATTCACTCTCAGAAGTATGCAAAACCAATCAACGGACTAATCCAGTTACCACCCTTAATCTAGTATTGTTCATGTGTGATCCAGCCACTTCCCGAAGCCCTGCCTATGAGCTCATGAGGCTCTGGGGACACACCTCTATAGAGCCATGACAATTACATTCCATGAGAATGGAAAAGTATGTACAAGGGACATGGCCTGAAGTGTATCCTTGAGACTGATAACAGGGCCTACGTCCGGGGGGGGGGGGGGGGCTGCATAGCTGGGAGGCAGGAACGGAGAGAAACTCACTTTGGATGTATTTTAGAGTTTTTGAATTATGTATACATTCAGCATCTGTTTTAAATGTTTCAAAAGTAGTGAAGATTAGCACACACATATAATTTCAGCATGCTGGCTAAAGCTGAAAGGGGAAAACTGTAGAAGAGAAATTGTTGTTTCTAAAATTTTGTTCATTTGAAATCATCTAGCTCTATAACTGCTTCATGGCTTTGCAAGGAGGAGAGCATAACCAAGCACACAGGATGCGTGATTGTACATTGCACCAGCTTCATAAACTATTGACCATTAATTTACCCTTGTAAACAGCGATCACACTCTGCTAGCTAATCAGAAGAACTGCCAGGCTGTTCTGTCTTGTCTTTGTATCTCCTATGTACTTCCTGCTTGTGCGTTGTATAAAAGCCTCAGACTACCAGAGGTTGGGCCCTGATATTCTTGAAATGATCCTGATCATGGCCTGTAGTTGTAAATAAATCTACCTCCTAACTTGTTCCCGTGTTTCTGCTTGCCACTGCAAAGTGGGAAGATCATGGGTTTGAGGTGAGCCTGAGCAATTTAATGGATTAAAGAACTCCTGCCTCAAAATAAAAAATAAAAAATGTTGGGCATGTAGCTCAGTACAAAGGTCCTGTACCTTCTCAAAAGAGAAGGAAGGAAGGAAAGAAGGAAGAAGCAAGGAAAAAAGGAAGGAAGGAAGGAAGCAAAGATTATTATTTTTAGTTTTGAGTAAGAAAACGGAAGATACAATAGTAGAGGCTTTGATGAGAATAGGAGGGTTCAATCATATAGACAGTAGATGTTCATTGTGTGAAATGATCCGTGACTAATGAATAAAACAGGCTCCATCTGGACTCTATTCTAGACATAAAGGCTAATAACCCAGCCAAATAATTCAGAGGCTATTCCAAAATTTCTCCTTATTTAGTAGTAAATATCTGAGATACAATCTACACTACATGAATTTCATTTTCATCTAATGCATTGAGGAAGATTATAGTGACTTTCTAGAGCAGTCTATAGTCATCTGCAACCCTGGCCATATACCAGGTTATCCTGTAATGTCTTAAAAATACACTATGTGTGGTCCTTCCTTGGCATTAAGAATTAGAATTTCCAGAGCTGGGGTCCAAAACTCACTAGATTGCAGTTTTTAAGAGGCAGGTAGCAGGCATAGAAGGGATTGGCTTCGCACCAGAAAAGTTAAATGAAGAACATGAGACACCTATTCTAAAATTACACCCTTCTTTCAACACTTTATTTCAGCTAGGCTATGAAAAGTCTCTGAAGAGTTCAGTATGTTTGTTTCCAGAACATTATTCTGAGAAAATGATTGCAGCTACCACTTATTGAGCACAGATTTTGTTTCACTACTATATTAGTATTTTAGAACTATTTACTTTAATTCTCATGGAAACTCAATGAAGAAAGCACATCTGTTTTCCAGATAAGCATCAGAACCTGAGAAAAGTAAGATAACTACCCAAAGTAGGGAGGGCGGTAGATCTATGTCTTAATTAGTCTACTCAGGAGCTGTTAACCCCACAGCAGTATGGAATTTGAGGCTAGCTCAGACTCTGAAACACTGCTCAGGGGCATAATTGGGAGCATGATGATGTTCTGTGCCTAGATGTCCCCAGAAAGACTCACACAGTCATAGAGCTTTTCAGAGGTGGCTGAATCTGGGGTGTGCAATTGATTCATGGTGCAACGCTGGGATTAAGGGTGTGGGGACTGAGGGTGGGAGATGGCTGGATCAGTCCATTCACTGAATTGGCACCTTCTTCATACCCATAGATGGCATGCGGTATAAAGGACAGAAAGAGGCTTGCCTCAGCCTTTCTTGTTGCTTGTCCTGTCTTCCACTGCCACCAACTGCTGCCCCTTTGCCAAGTGACACCTTGCCTTAGAGCCATCTCATTACAGATTGGAACCTCTACACTCTGTGAGCAAGTAAATCTTTTCTTCTTTAGCTTTGTATGTTCAGTACTATGTCTCAGGAATGAGAGAAAAGCAATAAAACAGAGGGTCTTGGGGGCAGTATAGTCAGGAAACATGACTCTGTACCTCTCATCCTTACAGGTGATCATTCCCAGTTTGGAAGTCTTGAGATCCGGCTCTTCACTCTTATATTCCAATTTGCCCTTGCTCCTGAACAATGCCTGTTTTCTTAGTCACAGTTTTTCTTACAGTGCTCAGCTAGCAAAAAGGTGAAGATATTTATTTTGGAGACAGGCATATCAGACATTTACTTCATTTTATTCCCTTTTTACTAGTACAAAGGCACCTCCCTCCACAAACACTTTCTTTTGTGAATGATTTGGTTCACCAACAGAAGCATTTGACAAAGTTTGTTTTTGTTTGTGAATTCTTCATTTGGTGATGAACATGAGCAAGGCCATCTTTCCCACAGGAACGTGGATGTGACCACCTTCCCGAGAATAGTGGAATTAGTTAAGTTCATGAGGAGGTCCCACTGTATGTGTTTGTGGTACATAATAAATACATTAATTGCAAGCAATTGTCACACACACATATTGCATAGTGATCCCCTTTTCTTGCCCTTCCCCTCTGTCTCCCATCTACTCCGATTCCCAGATTTCCTTCCTGTGGACACATAGTACATCTCCCTGTTTCCTGTCATCTATCTTTTATATTTCTCTTCATTTATACTTCGGGATTCTCATATAAGGGAAATATATGAGAAGGGAAATCCTGCAGCATTTAACTTGAGTAAGATGTATCTCACAAAGCATCACCATCTCAAGGTGCATCCATTTTCTTACAAATGTCTCAAATTTTAACCTTTTCATAGCTGAGTAGCTCTGAATTGTGTATAAATAACACATTATTTATGCATTCATCTGTGGATGGAAATATACACTGCTTCCAAGGTTTAGCTATGAGGCATTTATTTTAAAGACAGCAAGTTCCCTGCAAGCTTAAAATTAGGACATGACATGGGATCCAGGTTTAGGGGTCCATCCCCTGACCCCTTCATTCACACCAGGAAAATTCTAAGATCAGTCATCTAGATAAACAGAGTCCTGTCTGCTCACCATCCCTAACACCTTTAACCTTTGAGGGCCCTGTCAGGATGTGTGTGATCTTGGCCCTCCATCTTTGTCCATTGTCCCACCTTGCTGTGCTCTGACCATCTCCTCAGAGCCCCCTACTGCTTCCCAAACCTCCATTACAGCCCCAGGCAATCTGTTCCTTGTTCCTCAATTTATCTTAAAGTTTTGAAATTTAAAGGTTCAAAATATACTTTTAAAAAAAAATTCGTTAATTTTAATGAGAAAGAAATAGCAATGAGACAGTTCAAAACAGGTTAGTAGGACAGTTACAGTAATTCATGCATTGCATATTGTTGTCTTCATAGTAGTTTTTCAGAGTACAAATGCAGACATGATCTCTTGTCTAAACACTATGAGTACAAATCTTTCT
>NW_004524690.1:9638276-9642180 GCF_000260255.1 Octodon degus
CTTCTTCTTCTTCTTCTTCTTCTTCTTCTTCTTCTTCTTCTTCTTCTTCTTCTTCTTCTTCTTCTTCTTCTTCTTCTTCTTCTTCTTCTTTCAGAACCACCCGGCCCCGAGATCCCTTTATAATTATCCCTACTTATATCCATTTTTTCCTTGTACTCATGGTACAATGAAGCTGTGTACAAAGTTAAGTCTTCTATCCACTTCTATTTTCTTCATTTATGCTCTGAATCTGACCTCCTTCCATTAACCCAGGCATTGGAGTCTAAACTTGTATACATTCATGCTGTATTCTCTGTTCTTCATCAGTATGTACACATATGTATTTCCTTTCAAAAAATCAGTAGCAGGCCAATGCAAATCTCTTCCTTGGTGTTTTGCACCTCTTTGATGTGCTGTCTAATTTATTCCTGTGTGAATGTTTTCGCCACTTTACCAAACTGCTTTCCTAAAGAATGAGGATAACTCTATAAGGTGCTTCACTTCTGTTTTTATCTTATTAAAAGTTCACAGTAAAAAATTCTTTGACACTGCTCCCACCTTTTAAAATTTTTAATTATTTTGTTAAAACTATTAATAAATGTTTGTAGTACATGCCATGCATTTTATTGTCAACTCAGAGAGTCAATATAATTGCTATTGTTATTCCAATCTCCAGGCAGTGCTCCCCAATCCTTTTTCTGGACACTTCTTCACCTTTTAAAAGTGTTCTATTGTTGCTGTCATTGGTTTTGTTTGTTTCTGTTGTAGCACTTACCTCCTCCCTTCACTACACTGAAATTTCTGAGGGACTTTTGTTTAGACAGAGCTCCTAAAGTGGGCTGCAGCAGGACAGACCAAATCAGAATCGGTGGATGCTGGGTGCTAGATGATACTAGTAACACTGAACTGTGGAACACATATTTGCTTTAAAACAGAAACAAAAATGGGAATCACAGTCATCAATCAGCAGAGGCCCAATTTACCAGAACCAGCGCCATAAGCACTTGTGCCCTGCGCTGACCCCAGAAAGGGGGTAGCCTGCTGGCATTTCCATTTCTGCTCTCTTCAGCTGTTCTGTGCCTACAAAGCCAATCCCTCCGCTCGGGTCCTTGGAACTTGCATTCTGTTTTATAGATGTTGCTTATTCCAGGAGACTTCACACTTGCCAATTAGATTTTTAAAGTAAATTTGAGGGTAGCTTGTATTTTTTTTTCAAGCTATGACCATTTAATTCAGATCACAGAACTTGACATGCACACCTAACGTATATCCTTCTTATATTATTTAACTGCAAGAAAAGTTTCTTTTCAGGGCATCAGTGCAACTAAGTTAGAATTATCTAAATAAACTTCTAATGCCATTCTTAAACTATTATAAATAGACTACATTGAGAATAAACTTAAACGGTACTTTTCTTCTTTTAGGACTAAGGATAAATGATGAGGTAGAATAGACTTTAGCAGAATCCCTAGCCCTAGACCCCTAAATTAAGTTTGCACTGACTTTAAATACTGGTGGCTTTTTAGGAATGAGAGATCTGTGCTGCTGAGTATGCACTCTGTAATGCAAAGACTGATGTTTACTTTTTCAAATGGTTCAATCTCACTAACACGTAAGCCCTTAGCAGATCCTTAATAAAAGACCAAGTTGTAAAACTGGGCCATTTTAATGTTTTTACAATTTAATAAATAGTTTTATTGATGAATGTAGTCATGAGAGTTGTCCAGCAGTATTTAAGTTATGATTTGCCTAATTGGTCTGTAGTCTTCAATAAGTGTAAGAAGATACTGCATGAAACATCTGTCAAACTAGTAAGACTACATTGATGCATCCATCATTTTCAGGATTGTTGGTAACCTGGGCATATTTACCCCAAGTAACCTTGCCTCCTTGTGTCACAAGGCACAACTTACTCATGTTTATCTCAATCACTGTTCCTTTGGTCATAACACCCAAGTTGTATATAATGGCGATGAAGGATTCTTTTTCATACCAAGTATTGGCAGACAAAAGGTGGCGTTCAGTTCAGGATGTGTTACATGGGCCTTCTTAAAATGTAAGCCCATTAGCCCAATGAATCTTTCATGTTTAGGTGGTTTTCTTGTAAAGACATCTCCAACAAAGCAGACTTTAGTAATCATCCTCTTCCATGTCTTCTTTTTTCTCTTTCCAGTTCAAATAAATTTTAATACTTTTATTTCTCCTTGGACACTTTGGGCAGAAGAACTTTCCATTTTCCTGCCTTTTCTTTTCATTTTTGTTTAATCATGTTGGAAAGTACTTTTGCATGAGACTGTCCCTCTGTCCAGCAGGTAGGCAGGTACTACTCCTTGTGGAGTCTTTTCATAGTTTGATGCTTCTCTTTTCATGCATCTTGATAGTCTTCTTTATTTGTATTTACTCCACATGGCACTATCTCGGTAGACTTTAGTCTTGGGACCAATCTTTTTTTTTTTTTTTTTGCTTTCTTTGACCATCCATGAGCCTCTTGACTTTCCTTCTTTCTCTTTTTCTCATGGTAATCCAAGTGGTACCCATAGCGTTTACAGTATAATTCAATACATTAATTCTGTGGCATGATGACAGCTGGTTGAGCTGCCGTGAGCAGCCTCAGGTGTGCAAGGAAAAGTCCTAACTTTGGGGTCCTCCAGATGCATGAGCTGCCTCCAAAGCTTGTATTTTAACATTTGATTTCATTTATAGCTTTCATTTTCTGACTGCTCAGTGTTTTTCCTGTCCCTCGTACCTACATTTTGAGTTTCTAATTCTTCTGGCTCCAGTGACCTCATCCACAGGTGCCAACAATGTGCTAAAACATAAATGTTTGGTCTATTCCCACTGCTACTGCTACGCTTTCTTTTCTTCTTTTATTTCAAATATTAATGAATAAAGTTCACAAATTATCCATTTTTTTTTGTTTTTTTTGAGACAAGATCTTGCTAAGCAGTTTAGGCTGGCCTTGAGCTCACTTTGTACCCAAAGCTGGTCTCAAACTCTGAATGATCTTGCTGCCTCAGGCTCCTGAGTTCTGGATTAAAGGCATGCACCACAATGCCTGGCTTCAGTTTTCAAAGTTACTAATGCTTGCATCTAATTATTTTTATTTTTAAGTTTTGAAAATACAGTCTCTGAAGCTGCTGTTAAAATAATGCTTCTGTTGATTTGTGCAGTCTACTGCCCCTAAACTGCAATCAGTTCTCCACGGGACCATTCCACTAGGTGCCGTATAGATCATACCCACTATCTCTCCCATTCATTCTCTACATTTTTCAAAAATCAATTCTTTTTTTTTTATGCATAGGATTTTTATTTTGCACTGCTATAACAATTTCATTGTGGACCAAGGGAGAAAAAAGAAAAACAGGGTAAAAACCATCACATTGCGTAATTACTAAAGCTTTTTCTACTATTTAATAGGATCTTCCATCCAGTAGATGTATTGTCATATCCCCTTCAAAACAGACAAGATGCTTACCATATCTTAAAGATTATACATTGCCACTAAAAGAAAAGTTTTATAGTCACTGTACATCAAGGTTGAGAAACTGTCCTGCATGAAAAATACACTAAGAAATCATGTGAATAAAAGAAAACATTATTATGTTTAAGGAAAGATCAAGTCCTCATGACGCACTATCTAGACTTGGATATTCGCTCTTGGCGGAGTAGCTCGGGTGCAGGGTTTTCTCACTTCTGCCCTTTCCACTCATTATACTGTTTTTATGTAACAGTATTCATTAAGGCAAACAAATCCTTTTCTAAAGAGTTTTTAAGGAAACTGTGGACAAATAGCAAACTTTTGGCATTAAAACAGGTTACCACATAAATAGTCTTTAGTAGTATACATTAAGCATATTTTTCTTGGACTAGTGACAAGAAAAGATGAACATGCTTGTTTAACAATGTCAAAAAGTTTAAAATTCAG
>NW_004524690.1:9642478-9663495 GCF_000260255.1 Octodon degus
TTCAGCTTGTAGTTAAGGGCACTAGACAACATTTAACAAAAATAATCACATCAGTTGACCTAGAAATCAAATGCAAATAGATATGAATACACTCTCCAAAATCTGTCTTTTTAAGTGAACATTAACCGTTTATTCAAAGTTATACAAGAATTTGAAGGATTAAAGTCTTCTGTGACATAAAGCCATTTCAAACAGTTTCATGTCTCAGTGGAGCAGGAGCAGAGAGGGTGAAATAATAAGTGAATAGCCCCACTTGGGCAGCTAGACAGTTAAAAGAGACTCAACAGCAGCCTCCCCCAGCCTGCTGTCCTCCCTGATTGCCTGCATGTGTCACATTTGTAGCAGCGTGCTGGGGGCCAATTTTAATGCCATTTGCTTCATTATTAATGTCAAAGACGCCTTCTTGAATTTTTTCATATATTTATTTTGCTGTATTAATAAATGCCTCTTCTACATTGGAAGCAGTCTTAGCAGAAGTTTCCACGAAGATAAGGTGTTCTCGTGCAAAAGCTTCACCTTCTTCCTTCAAAAAGCAATTCTTGTCTTCCCTAAGAGGCTGTCCTCAGACGGCTTACATATCCTTTGTGTTTTATCTCCATGTGCCATTAGACATTATACATGCTTGCCCAGTTCCTTCTGTCTACGTACACACATTCATTTTGTGCTCCATTTATTTTAAGCTTGCAATTTCATATTCTCTTCTCTATGCTTTTATTTATTTATGTCAATACGTGCTTTTTGTCCATACATCTTTGCAGTACACCATGATTCCATTCCCTGTTGGGAGTTGGTACATGTACAGAACTCATCTTAGTGTTTTCACCTCTTCTCCTTTACCTCCTTCTTTAGGTCTCCTTCCTTCTGTGAAAGATCTTAGCGTGTCCTATATTCTATCTTTAAATGTGCTCATTTACAGTTTACTCAGGAAAATTTTCACAATTCATCCCAATGCTTCTTCTCCCAGGCACTGCTCTGACTGACTAGATTTGCTTTTCTAGAAGTCAATTAGAAATTGCCCTTTTGCTTTATCTCAGAAACCACTTTATCTGACACCTTTCCAGAATCCATACCAGTGATTTAGTTTCAGAGAGAGCCTGAATTTCTCACTATCATTGATTTCACAATCACTATGATCACACCAATACGTTATCTAGAATGTAGTAGTAGGATGGGGAATGAATTTAATTTGAGACACAGAGTGCCTAAGGTACCCTTGCTGTGTGTATGAATAAATTTAAAGCATAGTATAAAATCAGAAGGTTGAAAAAGCATTGGACTAAGTCATGTGTGAAAACATTTCAGAATATGGATGATGACAAAAGACATGAAGAGATAATTTCTATAATGTAGAATGAGTTGAGTGAGAGAACCAGGAGGAATATCAAAGCTAATGAAGGTTAGTTGGAGCCACTCATTTAGACTCTTTAAAAAAAAAGAACCAAGAACCAGCCATATAGCTCAGCTGATTAAAGCACCTGCTTAGGAAAAGCACAGGGATCGGCTCAATCCCTGTGTTCCGTGCTGACCCAGGGGTGCACTGAGATGGTGATTGAGACCGGGTGTTGTGGTGCGTCTGTAACCCCAGTGCTTGGGAGGCTGAAAAACAGGAGGATCACTATGAATCAGATCTGTGTGGTGAGACCTTGTAGACCTTGTACATTAAAAAAAAAAAAAGCGGGAACTAATATTACGTAGATCATCTGTTCTCTCGTAGAATTGCAATTTTTCCCACAATGGTCGTTTTTGGTGTGTTAAAAATGGAATGTACTGCCATGCCTTGACTAAGGAACAAGATTAAAATTTACCAGGTCACAATATTTTGAGGAGAATGACACAAGGACGCACACACAAAAATAGTTGGGGAACATTCATTTTAGATCTGGTAATTTGATGAGACTATTAGTTCTTCTTGGTTAGATCTAAGGTGCTGCCTCACACCCCATCCTCTTATGAGTAAGCTAGCATCGTATGCCTTCTCTCGGAGCCCGGTAGTTACAGATGCGCTTTCCAAAAATTCTGCTGCTCTTAAACATGGCCACTACCAGATTTTTCCTTCTGTTCTTCTGTTTCTTCTTCCACCCAAGAATTTAGTTATTTTGAGGAAAAGAACATTCATGCCATATGCATTTCTATTTATGATACTGTAAAGAAATTCTAAATAAGATAGATCTTCCCCTGTAGGTATCAAGAACTAAAAGGTTGCTTATAAAAAGTAAGGAATATTTTAAGGGCAAAGTCTTTCTAATGTTATGCAGTATACTAATTGTACTAATTTTATTGTTTGAAAAGGTGGATGATAATGAATAGATACAATTTAGAAGCCTCTCAAATTATATTATGATTTTTGAATATTTAGCAATTTTTATTTAATTTTTTATTTCCTAGAAGCTATTTTCTCTTTTTAAACTTATGCTTTGAATGTCTAATTATGCCACACTTATATTCTCTAGTTTAGTAATCAAATTTCTGGCTGGATGTGGTGGCACGTGCCTGGGATCCCAGCACTCAGGGAGCCGAGACAGGAGAATTCCTGAGAGTTTGAGGCCAGCCTACACCACATAATGAGTTCAAGGTCAGCCTGCAATACCAACAAGACCCTGCCTCAAAAAAGTTAGTAATCATATTGCTTAACGTCTATTTTTTGTAAGTAAAATTTTGTTATAACATAGTTGTAGTATTGTTATTTTTGTTATAAAGATATTCTGTTACTTCACTTTTGATTTCCTAGAATATTTTAAAGAGAATTTTAAAGCTATTAACATGCTTCCAATACAGTATTATGTCTTAGTTTTAAAATTGTTGAAGTTATTTTTAATGAAGTATAAGATATATTCAAAATAACTTGCAAACAACATAACCAAAGTTATTTTTGTTATAATATCCAGTCATACATGTCCATTACTTCTGGTTTCTTTATTATGAAACTAGATGAATTATTAAAATTTATTACTATGATCACACTTTCATTGATTTCTGCAAATTCTAGTGTATGAGATTAAAATATAAGGATCCATTAAATTTATAATTTCGACTGTAAAACTATGTTTAATATTGAAAACTGCTCTTTTCACTTTTTTTGCATTGAATTTAAAGTAGCCTGATATTAATAGTTGAACTTGTATTTGTTTTGTGCATAATAATCTTCAAAACACTATTGTCTTCTCATTTACATGGAATCCTACTTAGGCAGTTCTTTTTAGATAGAATAAGGTGGGCATAGCATTTTATAACATTACATATTTTTTCCTGTTAATACATGAGTTTAACCATTTCCTTTTTATGTTTCAGCTTAATTTCTTCTCTGTAGAGACTTCTTTTTGAATTTACTTGATCTCATGGATCTCAATATTATTGAGGTAATTTCTAAATTTAATTAAGCTTAGTGCTACTAAGCTTAAGGTGTATACAATAATCACACTTAAATAGGGAATTTGTACTGTGCATGATATACCTTGGTTTGTCTTTTCCTCCCATTTACCTCCTCTTCTTAGGTACAAAGTTTGCTTCTATTGAATCATTTTTTTTCTTTTTCTTTTCCCTTCCTCCCTTTCCCCTTCTCCTTTCCCTAGTTCCCCTTTTCTGTGGAACAATTTTTTCCCCCATCCATCATCTCTTATACAATTTGCTTCTAATTTACACTTTCTGTTTCTTATACCAGTACAACAATGAGATATTTACACATGTACATCTGATGCATTTCACTTATGATTATGGTCTCAGAGTCCACCCATTTAGCATTAAATGCTCAAATTTATCTTTCTTTATGGTAGAGTAATATTCCACTACATAAAAAGCACTACACAACATTTTTATCCATTTCTTGGTTTGTGGGTACTTGGGTTGTCTCCAAGATTTAGCTGTGACAAATTGCGCTGCTATAAACATGGGTGCTATGGTATGATCCTTTTAATTCCTCCAGGAAGATATCCAGAAGAGGAATAGCTGGGTGGTATGGAACTTCTAGCCATTTTATGAAGCATCTCCACATTGATTTCCACAGTGATTGCAGTCTATACTCCAACAGCGGAGAAAGATTCCTTTTTCCCCACAGCCCTGCCAGAATTTGCTATTTGTTGGCTTTCTTATTGAGGTAATTTGTCAATCCTTTTTATCATGATAGAAATTAAAATTATCACCACTATTTTAAAGAAAAAGTGATACTTCTTTGCCTCTTTAAATGTGCATATATACTTTATAATTACAAGTTCATATTTGTAATATAATATTGATATAAAGGATTAGACTACATATTCTGTGTGCATATAGGCATATGCATCTGTATCTGTATGTGTTTATCTCATTTTATACAACTTTATATGCTACATACATTTTAGTGAAGCTCATATGTTAATAAAGTGTAGTTCATAGCCTTGAACTCACAACGTAGCCCAGACTGGCCTTGGGCTAGAGCGGTTCTCCCGTGTTTTCCTCCTGAGTGCTGGGACTACAGCAATGCATGACTGCCCAGGTGAGGTGAGCAATCCTGAGGTTCCTGCGCATCAGATGCCCTACCTCGGGATGGCCACACATGTTGTAAATCTGGCATTTTATCTCAGTTCTTGATAGTACCTTTGTGGATTTTCATAACTGTAGCACTACTCTGAATTTTACTTCTTGATAGGTCTGTCATACCTGTAACTCTGTTGCTTCATTGATTTAATTAAATAAAACTTTTAAAATATAATATTTTTGTCTCTGCGCAATGAGCAAATGGCCAGAAATGTGCACCTTTCGAGACTGTGTCTAAGAGGGACATCTTGAATCACTCATCATGCTGGCGCCAGAGGGTGATGTGAAGGGGAGTAAAGGTGAACCCTGGAGAGAATCTCTGCCCCTGGAGAGTTACTGCTCAGGTATGTTATGTGTATAAGGAGTACTTCCTGCAAATCAAGAATTTGCTGTTCACTTTTACAAAAAGATAGCATGTTAGTACTTAAGTTTGTTAATTGTTAAAGCATATATCTTTGCTATAAACACTTATAATAAAAGAATAATGGCAACTGCTTTTCTTCATGTAGCTTCAAGAATATATGCCATTAATGTGAACCTATTCCATCCAAGCATCTATTATCTTATCCCTTCATTGTAGTGTGCCTTATATCTTGGTTGGTCAATGCACTTTTAGTTTTCATCACTACTATTACTAGCACTTTAAAAATATTAAGAAAACCTTTTAGCTACTCATGTGAAAAATCTCTAAAATCTATTGATAAATGAAAAATGTATAAATCAGAATAACTTTTGTGATACATGAGCATTTGTATAAAGAAAGGAAGGAAGGAAAACACTACTCATAGAGACACATTTTTCTGATAGTCATGTAATCTGATAGGGCACATAGGAGATGCATACCTTTCCTACGAGAGTCCGGGCTGAGTTTTGGAGGTACACTTTTCACTATGTATAGTTTTTACATTTAAACTGTAAGGCTATATTACCCAGGCAAAAATTAATACAGTTTAAAAGATACGAGAGTAATGAGTAATTGAAACAAATAAAATTCCATAAAAATCATGGTTAACTAAACCCCCCAAATTGCAGATTTGTAAATTATTGTACATTTTAGTAAAGAAACCACACTTCTTGCTTTTCTGATCCACTGAAAAATTACTCCCCATCCCATACTTGTTGAAAGAAAATCACTATGCACTGCTCCCACTTGTGGACTGGTGATTTATGCTTTCTTTCTCTTATGGATGGGCAAACCACATAAATTACTTAGAATTGCAAGAGATTTATCACTTTTCTTTTATTCTCCATTCCCTCACTTATGTTGGTAGAGACTCAGTCTTTGTACTTTTAAGACTATTAGCTATTTAGGAATTAAATTCCATGTTCATTCTCTTTGCTTGTCAATCACAAGCATAGCCCATCTTATCTCTTACTTTGTTTTGGATTGATCGTGCACTTGTCAGTAATATTTGAATTATTTTATTCTGTGGCACATATGTAATTATTAAATATCATGAGAAACAATCAATATTGGATGCTATACAAAAGTGCAAAAGACAAACGAATGCATGGAGATGTGTTTTTGGTAGCCTGGTGGTGCAGCGGCATCAGCCTGATGCTTGTGTCTCTGGGTATCAGGAGGAATACATGGAATGGCAACAGTGGGAGCCAGGTGAGCAATTTCATGTAAGAATCCGCGTACTTGCTATCAGTCACTCTCTTCTGGAAAGGACAGAATAAGTCACTTTGGTCAGCGTCAAGGAAGATTTAATTTCAGATTGATGTTTCGACTCAAATTATCCATTCTCCCATCCTTTCAGTTAGTCTTCACTGACATCCCTGCAAACAAACATCATCCCTGCTTAGTTTATCTCTGCAGTACAAATCTGTTACAGGCACACACAGCCAAGCTGAGAGCACAGAGTGCCTGTCTGTACATTCACCAAGCTCTGTAGACCTTCTGTTCACTTCTGAGTTAGACCCATCTATCTCCCCCAGTATTTAAGACTCCATTACACTTCTTCCCAATTTTTCATCTGCTGAAAAAACGAAATTGTTATAAATATTTCTATATTTTTTATAGATGTATGCTCTTATTTTTTCTCAGGTATGTACTTAAAAGTAGATGGGATAGATGGTCAATATGTATTTAATGGTATAAGAAACTGCCAATTTTTTCACCAAAGATCTGCCCAACCTGGCCTGGCTACTAGCCAGTGTGTGAGGGTTTCAGTTGATTACTGCATGTGGAGGCATTTTTTGTGGTTGATTATTTTAATTTCAGACACAGTGGATATGTAGTTACATTTCATTATAATTTTACCAAATGGCTTTATTTAATGATACAATGATGTAATATGATAAAACTTTTAACTTCCATATTTTAAAATTGTTTTTGTTTCTGGTAATATCTTAGAACGTTGTGAAAGCTTCATGAAATGTCTAAAATTTTTATTTTATTTTAAAGCAAAATGGAGTGGTGGGAACTTAGAGCTAAATGAGATTCCTTTATTGTTAGAGCTTAGTCATTGGTTATGCTGACATCATTGAAGATAATTTGATCTTAGTTTTTATTTGGAATTTGTTTCATAAATTAGCATAAATATTTATTTTTGTTTATTTATTCTTTTAACAAACATTTCTTAAGAACCTGTTATATAATAAATTCCATGGTATGAAATTACTAAAGATGAATTGGATGTTCTCTTAATTTTTTTTTTTTAAGTTTGAAATCTAGCTGGTAGAACAGAAAAAATAGACATATTAAAAATCAAAGTATTTACACAATGCTTGAAACCAGTGAACATTTATGTTCACCTGAAAATGTGGAAAAGGAAGAAATAAAAATTGAATAATCTTTTAAAAAAATTTTATTTATTTATGTGTGTGTGTGTGTGTGTGTGTGTGTGTGTGTGTTTGTGGCCAGCTCAGCCCACTAGGGGGCGGGGCTGGCTGGCATGTGGTGCTGGGGGATTGAACCGCGGTCCCTGTGCTTTGCTAAGCTTGTTCTAAGTAGGTGCTTTAGACCATCTCACCAGCCCCTGAATAATCTTAATAATACGACTAGAAAGGGAAAGTCAAGGAAAGAAAACTAGAATTAGAAAGATACTGGAGTGAACATGGGAGAGAGAATGTTGAAGAGTTTCGAAGAAAGATTCTTGAAACTAGACATGGCCAACAGATAGTAAAAATTGGAGGAGAGGTCCATTAACAGACACCTGAAGTAAACAGGAGAGAATTTGCAGATGGCCTTACTGTGAACTTCTGTAGTATTATGAAAAAGTGACCTTCCACCCAGCAATAAACTGGAAAACTTTTCTTGATATTTTTTGTAAGCGCAATTCTCAGTAAGGTTTTAGATTTTTCTGTTTGAAGGTTGTCTATTTCATCATTGTTTAATTACCAACATTGCTAATATAAGTACTTGCTTTCATTATTTTTAGCTGTGTATTGTGTCAATATTTGCATATTGCCTTTGGATGCAAATAGAATGTTAATACAAGCCTCTAATTCTACCACAAAGATGGAGACTATAAGTATCCACTGCAGTTGAAAGCATAGTTAAGCTGCGGGAACTTACAGCTGAATGAGATTTCTTTATTTTTAGAGCTTAGTACACTGGTTATGTTGATATCATTAAAGATAATTTATTTTTAATCTTTTCTGTTTTCTACTTTAACTATTGGTTCATTTCCAAGTAGGCCTTTGCCTCATTCTAAATACTTGCAATACATATATGATATCATATATGTTATATATGATATATAATATATATATGCATATTATATATTACTAACATATGCATAACATATATATATTATATTGTCCCATTCTACTAAAACTGATGCTTCAAAATTTTCTGTCATACATATGAGTAAAAACTATGAGTAAAACCTGGAATTTGAGTTAAAATCAAAATGGGTCAAAGATTTAAAAATTAAGACAGAAACCCTAAATTTACTAGAAGAGAATGTAGGCAGGAGTCTTGAAGACATAGGGATAGGCAGAGAGCTCATGAACAAAAACCAAACTGTATGGGAAATACCTCACAGAATCAACATAAGAGATCTCCTCTTATTAAAAAAGTTTTTGTACTTCAAAAGAAATTACTGAGTGAAAAGAAACCCCACAAACTGGGAAAATATTTTATCCAATTGTCCCTCAGAAGATTTCTATTTAGAACATATAAAGAATTAAAAAATTCAGACTCCCCAAATCTAAAAATGCAATCTAAAACTGGGCATCTAAGATGAACATATACTTCCCAGATAAAGAAATACAAATTGTAAGTAAATACATAAAAATGTCAACATCATTGGTCATCTGAGAAGTGAAAATTAACAACACTGAAATTCCATTTCACTCCAAAAAGAATGGCTATCATCAACAACTGGACCAAAAATACATGCTGGTGGGGCTCTGGGGAAAAAGAAACGCTTCTCTACTATTGGTGGGAGTACAGAATGGTCTAACCATTGTGGAAATCGGTGTGGAGATTTTCAACAAACTAGGATTAGAGTTCCCATTTGACCCAGCTGTACCCCTTCTGAGTATTTTCCAGAAGAATTGAAAACATCATGCCACAGCAATATATGTGCACCCATGTTTACAGCAGTATAATTTGCCATAGGTAAATCCTGGAAGCAATCCAAATGCCCATCAACCAAAGAATAGATAAAACATGTGAGGTATTTTTTATACAATGGTGTATTAATCAGCTATAAAGAAAGATAAACTCAAGGCTTTTATAGGCAAATGGGTATAGTGACCATGCTCATAAGTGAAAGAAATCAGACCCACTTGTATAATCATTGTATTTTCTTGCTAGCGTAAGGAACTGAAAGGGTGAATAAGATCCAAAAGGCACTATAGACATTGTGAAAGGGAAAGAAACTGCTCAAAAGGGAAAGAATAACTGGATGAGGAAAAGATAAAAGAATTCTATTAAAGATAGTTAATGTAATTACATTGCTAATTCTATAATTCCATTAGTTTATTAAATGAAACAGCTACTGTTAATATTGTTTGATCAATCTTACATGTCTATATCTTGTAATCTGAGCAACTACTTTGAAGATAATATGTAATATAATAACCAGTGTTAATTTCTTATATCATTTTGAAATTCTCTGTCATTTTTATTATTTTCTGTAAAAAAACAGCAAAAACTGAAGCTCACACTTGTGAGAGGTTTTCTATAATAAGTAAGAAGTACACAAGCCCTTGACTTGGAGTAAAATTATACGTGCATCAATGAAAACGTGAAGACAGAGGTCTCACCTTAGAAAAACAGAAGGAGGCATACAGTTGGGCTTTCATATGTGTAGGCAACACATTCAAGGATTTAATCAATTGTGGATCAGAGATATTAAAAACAAAACAGTGTTCAGAATGAAGCATAAAGATTTGCTTTGCATCACCATTCCTTAAATAAAATACTTGCAACACTTGTCTGCATAGCAGTTATATTGCATTGGCTTTTACGAATAATCTGAGGGTAGTTTGAAGTGTAAGGTAGAACATGCATGGGTTATCTGCCAATGCTATGCAATTTTGTCCAAGGGAAAGGAGCATGAGAAAATAATGTTAAGCATGGCTTTGCTATAACCAGTTGGTTTGATGATGAAAACTGTATTTCCCTTCTGTTTGGTAGTGACTTTACTTCACCAGATATATCTTGAAGAAAGCTTTTCATTAAAATATGCTCTGTGACTTTTATAAACAGCTAATTTTAAGGCTGATTCATGAGACTTGGTATATTCTATGCTAAATATGATAATTTGCTAAAATTTAACATAAGCTTTTTTCTTCTGAATGAGAAAATGGAGGCACAGGGAGACTACTTTCTCAAATCATAGAAATCATGAACCGATCTAGTATATTAATTTCTAGTTACATTTTTGAATAATAAATTCCTAGAAAAAAATTGGCATGTTGATCTTACTTCAATTAGAGTATACATTTTTATAATAGTTTAAAAGATGGTAAAACATTGTTTGAAGACTTTTACAATTTGTTAGTCCCCTTTAGATTACTGCATAGTTTATGCTTTATAGATTTCAAAATTTTGTTTTTCTTTTCACTTGATTCTAGATTTAGATATTAATTGTTATAAATTCTCCTTGAAAAGTAGTAAATCTGTTCTTCCTCTCCCTGTCTGTCTGCAGCTCATCCTCCCATCTCTTACTTCATTTTACTTTGGGCATATCTTTGAAAAATTTTTTAGCTAGTATTCTACTTATTTTTAGATTTTTTGCAACAAAACATTTAAATATGTTTACTACTTTAATCATTGTTTTGATTATAACACATCAGAACAAATATGACATGTTTTGGTATTTACAGTTTTCTAAACCATGTTGTGTGCATTCAATTTTCTCTTGTCTGAGTTATTATATACACAGTTTTTATGTATTTTCCAGTGTATTACATTGGCATTTCCTTAAACTTCTACAATTAATTTAAAAATTATACAACTTATATTTACAATGTCTTAAATGCTATAATTATATAAATCTTTGCAGAAAGATAAAAAGCAAATTTTATCATGCTAAGATGAATATTTAGGATAATTGGTAAATTTTCATCCTTTTCCCATGTTTAAACCTATTTTTGTGGAATTATATACAAGCTTTTTTGAAAAAAATTCCACATTGCTTGTTATAATTTGCTTTTACAAATTGCTCCAAAATCAGTTATTCATTTGCTGTTTATGCCATAAGCATTTCCCATATTGCTATTTAAGTGTTTATAATTTTTAATTCTATTGGGATCTATAATATTCTAATTGAATGTCCTGATTGAAGGTGCTAAAATGTGAACTCTTTATCATAGGGCACTAAATTTGTTTCTATTTGGGGGCCATGATAAATAATGTTGTGTTGGATTTATAACATTTTCTCTGTTTTTGATTATTTCTTTAAAGTAGATTTGCATAAATAGGGTTCTGGCACAGACAGCATGAATATTTTTATTACTCTTAATATAATGCCAAATTGCCCTTCGAAAGTGTTTAAACATTTAAAAATGCAATCAGAAAAGTGTGAGAAGGCCCATTGCTTTATTCTCTTGCCAGCATGAGATATTATCACTTAAAACCATTTTTCCCTAATTGAAGAGATCTAATGTGTTATAACCTGCATTTTCTTTTATTTTAATGTGTTTATATGCATCATTTCCTATTTTCTGAACATTTGTTCATGTCCTTTGACACGTTACATATTCATTTGATATAACATATATCATCTTTATTTCACTTTGATAGTTTTTAATAAAACATCAATGTGTTTTGTCTATTCATATACTGTATTTTATGTCCTTAACATATAACTTTGAACCAGTTCACTGATCAACGTGGCGGGAGCAATTGTTGTTGTTTACTCTTTAATACAGACTTTGGAAGACATATAAAATGGGATTTTCACATCGTACATTAAGTTCATAGCACATGCTGCAAAAATTCTCATATTAATCTCCAAAACGTATATAAAAACATGACAGTCACCCAGTGGCTAGGGAAGTGTGAGGATCACCACCAAACTGCATCTCTTAGTGTTAATAGTTTTGTATTTTAGTTAGTGGCTTTCATGTGCTTATCAGTTTCATTGCTGGGCCCATTACATGAAGACCACATCTCCTTGAATCTTGAAAAATGTGTTTTTATTATTTTCATCAAAAGAAAAGCTAATATGGACCGCAATCAGCTCCACACAATCGGTCAAGACTTCTTCACCTTCCCTGGGCCTTTAGGGTCCTGGGAGGTCTCCAAGTGAGGAGAGTGGGAAACAGGATGGGATACAAGGTCAGCTAATGAGCCCTGGAAAAGTTTTTTTTGACCATGACAATTAGCAAATCCAATCTAGACTCTGTGAGTCCAGATGCGTCCCCTGCATGTCCGGCCTTCCTCTCTGGATTGGGGTCTGTCGCAGCCAGCAGGAAGGTCAGGGAGTCTCTCCAAGTGGACTGAGCTCTTGTAGCTGCTGCACTTCATGTTTCTGCTCTGTCTTTTCATGGCCTAGATGAAATCCCCCTCTGCTTTTTCTTTTTTTGGCAGAACATGAAATCTAAGAGTGGTTATAGTCCAGGTGGAAGGTTTTCTCTTCTTTCAGAATTTGTTCCCCAACCACCCCTGCAGCAAAACTCCTTTAGGGCTCCTGAGCTACTTAGAGAAAAGTCAAAATAAAAGCAGCAGTATTTTTGGAAGTAGAATCTGTCTGCAGTTCTTTGCCCCATGTTCAGTTTGCCCTGTGGATTGCTGAGGGGATCGAAGCCAAGGACACGAATTCCTATCTGGACGCTAGCACAACTCGTAATGGAGCCCTAGACTTCAGAATATAATGTAGGCTCACACAGCACGTAGAAGGGTGCCTGGCACACAGCCAACTCTTAATAAATGGAAGCTATTATCTTCAGTATATAGGTTACTTCTGTTTCTCAAGTTTTCCCTGGATAAAGTTTCCATGTGATCACCCACAGTTGCTTGCTAGAAACTGTAGTAATAAAATACAAGGCAAACCAAGTTGAAATGCACGTTTAGTATATTCAGTATTCTGGAAAACTAGCTTTCTTATTAATTCTTTTGAACCTTTTCTTGAAGTATGTTAATTTTTTTTTACCTAAGTAAGGGAAATTACACTTGTTATCAATTTGAAACACTTGATCAAGAATTAAATTCATATCGAGATGGAGGTCTATGCTTTACGTCCTAGAATGTTAAACATATCATAAGTGAAAGTACACAGCAGTATGGAAACTTGATTAGCACAGGACCCAGCAGAGTTGTCAGTGCTTCAGCTACAGGAAACAACACTTTGCTCTTTTAACCCACATCTGTAAAATTGGCACCAACATTTTGTTTGGTTTATTAGTGAGGAAACAGAAATACAGGTATGGTCATAGGGAATCCAAACAGATGTATATTTTTAAGAATCAATGAATAACTGAGTATGGTGGCACATGTCTATAATTCCAGAACTTAGGAGGTTAAGGCAGGAAGATAGCCATGAGTTCAAAGCCAAAGTGGGACACATCGTAAGTTCAAGGCCAACAGACTTTACAAAATGAGACTCTGTCTCAAAAATCAATCAAGCAAGCAAGCAAACAAACAAAACAACCATAACAAAAACAATGTATAAAAACAAATGACCCATTTTGAAAAGTAAAAAATTTTGACAAAATAAGGTAAATAGAAATTAAAAGAATAGCTACCATAGATAATGTCCTACTTCGACCAGGTGAAGAATAATAAATGAGAACACTCAGTGATTTCAGAAATGTAGGCCATAGGAAACTCACAGTTTTAGATGAAATCACTTTCTAGAACAGTCTCAGCATTTGCTGATGAGTAGACATGGAGGTCCCTAGGACCTAGCCATTCTACTTATTGAGAAATGTCTAGGGAAAATGTCATACAGTTATTTATGAATGTGCATAACAACATTTCTTATAAGAATGAAATGGTTGAAACAATGGAAATATTTATAAGAATGAAAAGCTAAATTGTGCCATTATTATACAGTAAAATAATATGTAGAAATAAAAAAAGATGAATTAGATGAACAAATCTCAGACTTTTGGAAAAATTTCTAGAATAAGAAACAGAGAAGTAAGAAAATCAAAATACAGAATGCTCTACAGTATGTATGATACTATTATAAAATACACAACTAGTGAGACCCTGTACCAAATACATAAATTTTAAAAAATAGTTAATAATAATCATAATCTCTTGTCTTCAAAAATAGCTAGAAAATATTTGAGTACATGTTAAAAACGATTTTTTATGACAAGCCATGCTTATGGGCAATGATATAGTAGTCCTATAGAGAAAGAAGATTTCAGTGATTAATAGAGTTGGATGTGAGACAGTATAGCAGTAATTGATATGACATTAGAAGCACTATGTATTTAGAAGACCAGAATGACAGGCGTTTCAAGCATGGCCCTAGTACTATACATTGCTATCTTTGGTGCAGTTGCTTCATTCACAAGTATCAGTATATATAGTTAGTCAGGGTAAGAATCCTAACAATTAACTGCAGTGAATTAACTGGTTTCAAAAACCAGCTGAAGATTCTCAGGATCATTGCCTTAACCATCTTGTGCATATAAATGTGTGCTTTTGCTCCTGTCATGTTTCCTAGCTTTTCTCCTTGCCCTCTCTTCATTATTTAATTTTAAGTTTTTGCTTTCCTTCTGTTTTTTTAGTTCATCTCTCTCTCTCTCTTTTTTTTTCCTTCGGAACTGGGGATTGAACTCAAGCCCTTGTGCATAGTACCAGGCAAGGGCTTATTCTACTGAGCCATCTCCCTGGCCCCTAACCCATCTCCTCGGCCCCTCTCCTTTTGTTTTTTTTTTTTAAAAAGGGTAATAAAATGAAAACAAGAGACAAGAAAAAAATGTCATTGGACTATCCTGCTACAGTGCTGTATATGGTTAGATTTCTAAATTTCTGTGTAAAAATATGTAATTGTTTATTCCTATTTTTTAATTTTTTTCTGCACATGCTGTAGTGATTTAAAGTTTAACATATCAATACTTGATGGAAAATATCTGTTCCATGTTATGTCTAAGATGTTTGATAGACAGATAGGTTAAGCCCAACTGCCTATGTTATAGGGTAATAACACAATGGTGTTAAACTTCTTTTCTGGAGGGTTAACAACTTAAGTTTGCAGACCAAAAATTAGACAAAAAAGAAGGGCTACTAGGATAGCCAACATTTTGACCTTAGCCATTCAAGGTTAGTGAGGACTCAGAACATAAGAGAACCTGTACTGTAATATCCTGTACTCAGTGGTGCCCCAATTTTCTGATCAAGGAGATTATGGGGCCACAAAGGAAAGAGATCAATGATGTATAATGTGCCTAAGGAGAGTCACCTAGAGAGAAAACAATTTGATTTAATCTTTCAAAGAACCAGCTTTTTGATTCATTAATTCTTTGAACTGTTTTCTTAATCTTGATTGAATTAATTTCTTCCCTAATCTTAATGATTTCTTCTTGTCTTTGGGCTTTGAGTTTGGTTTGCTCTTCCTTTTCTAGATGTTGGAGGTGCAGCATTAGGGTGTTTCTTTGTTCCCATTCTGTTTTCCTAATGTGTGAGTTCATAGCTATAAATTTCCCTCTAAGAACTGCTTTTATCACATCCCATAAATTCTGATAAGTTGTGCTTGAATTTTCATTGAATTGTAGATATTATTCGGTTTCTTGTTTAATTTCATCTGTAACCCATTGGTTTGCTGAGTAGGGTATTGTTGAATTTTCATGTATTTATGGAGTTCATCTGGTTTCTTTTGTCCTTTATTTCCAGTTTCATTGCACTGTGGTCTGATATTATTCATGGGATAATTTCTGTTTTCTTACATATACTTAAGCATGACCTATTGGACTATTTTGCTGAATTCACACACCTACAATATTTAAATGACAAGGGAATACCCATCTCTGACAAAACTAAACAAAAAAAGGGGGATACAAATGAAGGACCATTTTGTATCTGTATATACAAAATAGTTAGGATAGATATACAGCTACTTTCTCTTAGTTCAATGAGAAGAAAGGTTTGTACTAATAGTGTTTGGACAGGATATCATGTCTGCATCTTGTACTATGAATAACTACTATGAAGACGACAATATGCAATGTATTAATTATAGTAACTGTCCTACTAACCTGTTTTGAAAGTGTCTCATTGCTATTTGTTTCTCAATAAAATTAATAAAAAAAAAGTTGGATGTGCATTCATATATATGAGTGAATATGTTAGAGTCTGTTTTCCCCATGGAAGACAGAATCTGTTTTTGTCAATGTATTGTGCTGAATAACTACTTTGAAGATAACACATACAGTATATTAACTGTTATTATTATCTTATTTTCTTATGAGATGTAATTTTTTTCATAAAATAAGGAATATAAGAATCATGTATATGTGTATGAACGTGTTTACATATGTATAAAATGATTTATACTTAGAGATACAAAATGTTAAGAATAGGTTTGATTATAAGTATTTAACTTTTATTTTTTATTTATTTATATTTATGGATTTGGTACAGGGTTGCACAATGCAGCTCAGACTCATAGCGGTCCTCCTGCTTTTAGCCTCCCCAGCGATGGGATTATAGTCGCACACATGGACTTGGTGGCCACTGCAGCATGCCTGAAGGCAGGGCTGATTCTGGACATAGTACTGGGCCTGGAACCCCAGTCCTGCAGTTCCCTAACCAGGCACTTAGTCCACTGAGCTATCTAGCTAGCCCCATATTTCACTTTTTATGATATTATATAATGGTTATATTTTCTATTTACATTGAGTATGTTTAACAAAATCATCTGTATTTAAAGTGTATCGTAATAGGTTTTAAGACATATAGATGTTGTGAAATGCTTATTGCAATCAAACTAATTAAAGTATACATCGCCTCACACACTGATAGAAATTCTTAATGTTCTGTATTTAGAAACACTTTATAGTAGAATGAGTCAAAATACTCGTAAACAAAACCAATAGGATAGAAATAGAGAATGCTGGCAGATATTTTACAGAAGTGATATACAACTTCTTGAAAAACGGAAATTAAGCATGAATTTTATTTACCTTCTTTTTCCTTTTCCTTTATGAAGTTAAAAACTTCATAAGTTATGAAAAGAGTTTTCTGTTAAGTAAAACATGTTAGCAAGCTTGGCATAGTGGTCTCTGACTTTAATGTCAAGATCCTGAGGTGCTGAGACAAAGGAGGATCACACGTTTCACCTTGTGTGGGTAATTTGACAACTGAGCAGGAGACAGCTCTGTGGGAAGGCCCCAGATTCAGTACCAAGTATCACCAGAAAGGATTAATGTACAATGAAATAGATAGTTGTAGACTATACTCTTCCACAAATAACAAAAACAGAAAAAGCAGCAAAACTCAAACAATAAATAAAAACCCCAACCTGGTGAGAGTCAAATTTATCTGTACTCAATGGCCAAACTGTTCCAGTTCTCTGATTTTCCTGCACATGAACTGCACATATTCAGCCTACACTTTCCTAAGTTCCTACCGACCGCTGCACCCACCAGCTGGCATTCTGGGGCTCCTTGTATCTCACTAATGGGAAAACAGAAGTGAGGCTTCCTCGCAATTGTCTATGGCACCCGTGGCCCACAAGGGCAGCTGTGCCAACTATGCCCATCCTTACTGAGAATGGGAGGAGGTGGCTGAGTGGAAGCACTGATGCTAAGGATCATATTCTTTTATCAAAGAGCGAACAATTTACTTTTGAAAGTTTGGAACTAGTCATGGAGCAACTGAAAAGGATCAACAGCAGAGAGGTGGGTCTTTCAGACACAAGCGCTCATTAGGGAGCACCTCTGATCCTGGCACGTGTATTTCATACAGTTTAGATGAACCCTTGGCAACAGCTAGAAATACAAGGTGAAAGTCAACCAAAAGTACCTGGCTTATCTTATTACAATTGTTAGTGCTGATTCTTCACTAAAAGTAGCCATTTCTAGGACAAATGACAAACCAGGTATACAATGGTGATAAAACTGGACTCAGGGTGCAAAGCATGTACGGTAACCCTATTCATGACCATTTATGGGCATAACAACATCAACATTTCGGCATTTCTGACATTGTACATGCCTTTTAGCAGACTAATGGATTCCCTGGTCTTTCCTCTTCTTATACTGATTTCTGGTTATTGCATATTTTTAATTGACAATTTTTTAAAATTTGGTTTTTATTATATTTTGAATAGGCCTGTAAGAGCCTTGTCAGTCCCGCAGTAATAAATAGACAGCCTGGATTCTTAGCCAACAAAGATGCATACATTGTAGGGGTTTGAATATGAATACTGTTGAGTACCTCCTGGAGCTAACACGCATGTATACATCAAGAAGACATTGCCAGGTTCTTAAACACCATGTTGAAGGGCCAAATTTCTTTCATTAGCATATGGTAAAACTTTCAGAACTTCATATAAAGAATCTCTATTTACAAAATAAACTTTGATGTGATTTGAGAATAAATACAGATCTTTGAGCCAAGTATTCTGGAAACTTTATCCTTTTATCTGACAATGTCACTGACATGGTGTGTTTAAGTCTCTTAAGTCTCCTTTTTTTTTTTTTTCATTGAGAATGAACAGATTCCATTTCTAGATTCATCACTCCCAGTGAGCCAGAGGATCATAGCTACCTCTGCACCTTGTGCATGGTTGGTTTCTTGATGCCAAAGGAAAGGATCTGCCACTTGGAGAAAAGAGCTCCATGCAAGGCAGTCATAATCTTTCCCTCTTTCATCCCAAAAATATGACAGTGCAGAGGACCCTTAACTGTGTAAATTTGGGAGAGATAGAAGACAGCAAGAGACAATCATAGCGTTGGGGTTTATTTAATCTTTTATGCGACTTTACTTTCTTTGATAGCTAGCTGGTTGGGTAAAGCCCCCTTGCCTCTCTCCATAGACAAGGACTGCAGAGGAAGATGATGTCTATTCATGAATTTACTAAGGTTCTTACAAGTGAGTTTTACTGACTGCATTACATGTTTCTTGTGATTTTTTACTTGTCTTTCTGGGAAAAAAAAAAACCTTTTTGTTCTTTTAAAATTGTATTATTCTAGCACCCAGGAGGCTAAGGAAGGAAGATTGCCATGAATTGGAGACCAGCCTGTAGTAAATAGTGAGTTCAAGTCCAGCCTGAACTATAAAACCCTGCCTCAAAAAAATTTATCTTATTAGTTCAATGTTGTATGTTTCTATTGGGATTCAATTTTTATTCTGTGTTCCCTACTTCTCCAAAAGATTCATTCTAGGGCAGGCCAGATATATCAGTGGATTAAAGCACTTGCTTAGTCAGAGCACAGGGATTGGGGTTGAATCCCAGGCATGCTTTGCTGGTCCTGCCCCTGGGGCACGCTGAGAACGTGATTGAGACTGGGCATGTTGGCGCTCGCCTGTAATCCCAGCACTGGGAGACTCAAAACAGGAAGATCACTACAAGTTCAATCTATATAGTGAGACCTGTACTAAATATGTAAAAAAATTCATCATTTCATTCATTTAATTGTTCCTTTATTTCTCCATCTGTGAATACTCATGGTACCCCTACTATTGGCCATCTTCAAGGATGAATGAGTTCATTCTATAATTTTAGGGTCATGGTTTAGGATGAGGAGATACAAACTGTCTTTTTTCTCACCCCATAACCTTTGGTAAATATTTGGTTAGCACTTCTCATGTCTAAAATTAATCGAGAGGACTACAGATCTGCTACGTCTGGATTTAGAAATATGACACCTAGTAGTAATACTGAACAATCTTTCTTTTCTCTCTTAGGATTATGAGAATCCTGTCAGACTCTTGTTTGAAAATGAAATTTATCAAAGACATAGTTTTAAGAGTCCACAGGGAATCTTTGGGTTACAAAATAAAAAAAAAATCTCATTTTTCTGCTGGTGATTTCACCTTTGCTCTTTAAGTGGCATCATAATTCCTGTTATAACTTGTAGCTGCCCACCACTGGGTATTAAGTATCCTTCTTTAAGAAAGGTCACAAAACTCTGTCTCAAATAGGAACTGAAAAAAGAAACACACACACACAAATTTGTGCTTTTCTATAAAAAAGCTATGGAAATTCTATGGAAAAGTTATTCAACAAATAAATCATTCTGTCCAACTCAAGGAAACATTATACAGATGAATTTTCCAGTTATTAAATTTTGCTTGGGGGAAATTAATGAAGAATGTATCACAAGAAGGGCAACTTGGCCCTAATTTCAATCCACCATTTCCTGGAAAGACCTTCATACATGTGCCTTGGGGGAGTCTGTGATCAGACTAGCCCCAGGTGCTAGTCCTCCTGTCACAAACTCTCAGGAGAAAATGTTGGGTGTCCCCAGACCTGGGGTAGTGCTCTACCACACGACAGTGAATGCCTTGTGTCCCTTTTCAGAATTTCATTTACATCAGACGTTCCTCAATGACTGTCTAAGAACAATAGCTTCAGTTTATTTTTATTTCACTTGGTAAGTTCTAAGGAGAAGATTTAAGAATGTAAAGTGTTCACTATTCAGACAAACATGTTTCCATTTGCCCTGTGCCTCTTTTCCAATATCCAGCCTTTCTCTTTCTCTTCCCCAAGTGTTAAGACTTCAGTTTATCATGTAAAAAGTTGTGCCCAAATTTTAGCAGCTCACAGTGAAAAGTAGAATAGCAATTAAAAACTGGGAAATATTTCAAAACATCGCAAAAGATAGCAACTATTCCATGTTTAAGGGACATGTTAGAATCGCTGCATAATAGGAACAACTTGCATGTTTGACAAATTCGTTTGCTTAACCGTGGATGTCAGACTTCCTGGAAAGCTTTTAAAAAGTAGACAATATGTGATATTTGATTTATGAGAAACCTTGGAAGCGATCTCATTTTACTCAAAAAATAATAATTGTCTTGCGATTCAATTTAATGCTATAATTATAGTCAGTATGCTTTATTTGAAATCGTAGACACAATAAAAATAAAGATTTCACTTTCATAAACTCATTATTTCTTATTTTAAAAAAGAAAAGAAAAG
>NW_004524690.1:9664850-9669618 GCF_000260255.1 Octodon degus
CTTCTTCACTCTGTTTGAACTCTCTACAATTTATATTCTTTTTCAAAACACACCAGAAACTGTCCTTTTGAAGGTTTTTAACAAAATATTGTTTACCAAATAAAAAGTACTTTTCTGTCTTACAGCTCTTTAGTATCAGTAGAAGGGGAATACCTTCTATCTTCTGAGAGTAATCTGTTTTAAGGAATAAGTACTGCTCTTGAGGTTCATAGCTATCCCAGATGATGCCAGATGTATTTCATTGTGATTACAATTTCTGTTAAAGAAGTTTAACTTCTCACACTAAACTCTATTTTACTATTAAGCAATGTCCATTAGCTTTAAGAATTTCTACAATACAGAAGCAAATACAGTCTGATATTCTTTTAACTTTGCCTCTTCTCCTAATCCAATTATATGGTCTCCATTCTATCACTAGAATATCAGTTAAAGGAGGAGAAACACTTAGGTTAGCTTGGTAATAAAGCAGTTCTTCTCCCAGCTCATGGCTGCTGCAGGCTGGAGCCATATTCTGGGAAAGGTGAAATCTGGCTGGTCTCATCTTTCTTTCTTCTACTTGTAGCCTGCTTCCTCTTTCAGATCCCTCAAAAGTGTGGCACAGGGAAGAGGGAAGACCAACATGGGAGAGTTGACATGAAAAAATGTCTACAGTCCATCAACTGTGGTCAGCTGTCCTCTCACCCAGGCCAGCTGCTAGCTCCTCTACCTTCATCATGCCTAATATGAGTAGGTTGCAGCAGCAGGGCCCTCCAAGGGGAATGAGTGGGCTTGGCGCCCTAGAGATGGCACTCTCCAAGGGAGCAATATTGTTGATCCTTCTTCCCTCCTACTAAAACCCCTTATCTTTATTTGACCAAAGACTCTGATAGTTGTGGAAATGGTTCTTAAAAAACCCTTTGAAAATCTGTAAAAACTTATAGAGGATCTCATTGTAGAAAGTCATTGTGATACTTACCAAGCTTTATTTTAAAAGCCTGTTATACTGATGCACAAATATGGAAGAGTTTTGTTCATGTTAATACACTCTTAATAAGAGAGGATATTAGAATTCAACGATGTTGCAGACCTTGCTTACATAAACATAATTAGGCTAAGTTGTGAAGCTGAGGTTCAACCTAGAATCCCCCCCCCTTTTTTTAAAAAAAGCAAACACTATTTCTACACATTATATGTGCATTCTTCTCCTGTACCTGTGTATGACCCTCAGGAAAATCTTCAAGGTTTTAGGCAATATAATTTCAGCAAAAGTTTCTAAAGAGTATAATTTTTTTTAAATTGTATTACATGTCCAGGACAGGAGCACAGATTCACAGGAAATATCTAAACACAGGTGCTTAGCTGGTTGCTTCACTTTAGACATAGGAGAGAAGACGACATAGATGTGGCACCTGCCTAGGTGGACTTATGGACCTCTTGATTATTCCTTCATTCAGTTAATTATTCAGCATTATTAATTGAGTACTTTGGCATGGCAATAACAACAAGAAAAAAAAAAACAGTCTCTCTTTTATGTATTTAGTACAGGGTCCAGAGGGTCTCACTACACAGATTGGACTCGTAGTGATTCTCCTGTTTTCAGCCTCCCAAGTGCTGGGATTACACGCGTGCCCAGTCTCAATCACTGTCTCCGTGTATCCCAGGGATGGGGTTGGCATGAGCTATCTGGCCAGCCCCACAGTCAATTACTGAGCTTTTTCTTCCACTGGGAAAGATGAATACTTACTAGATGATGTCAGACTGCAACAAAAGTAGAGATCTATAAGTGAAGGTAACATGTAATGTATGACAGGGACACAGGAATGAGGCCTCTATAGTTATTTTGAGCTTACATCTGAACAAACTGGTGAAGACCACAAGAAAAAAAAAATTAAGAGAATCTTTCCTTCAAGAGACTAGGAGATCTTTTGGAAGGTACAGCCTACTCTGGCAATTGTTGCAAGGGGGTTCAGGTCTGAGGGTTGTGGATGCTTCATGGGTGACCCTTGGATTTGACCACAAAGGTGTTTCCTGAGTTGGCTCCTGTCAACATTCTCTGTGGGCTCCACTGGGAGCACCTGAGGGTGTTAGGTCTGCCAGGAGGCATCCTTTATCCATTCAGGCCAAACCCCCCCCCCCACACACACACAAGGGGTCAACCTGTCTATGCTAATCACCTGACTTCAGCCTCAGCATCATCCTCATTCTCCTCTTTTATGTAACCTCGTAATTCACAGTAGTTGACAAGACAGATAGTACATGCTTCAGATTGACACTTAAGAGGGACAGAGAGACAGACTTTCCTTGATTGGTTTTCTGTTATACTTACTATGTTGAAAGAAAAACAGATTTTATATTTGTTGTGTTCAATACCACTCTAAGATAGATACTTCAAATTCCTAGCCTTTGGACCCTTCTTCTAGATAACCATATGATATCTGTGAAAGGAATTTGCAGATATAAAATTCTGCATCAGTTGATTTTAAAACAGGAAGATTTTCTGGGTTGTCCTAACCAAATTTTGTTTAATATATAAGAATTATCTCTGACCTATGGAGACAAAGTCAGAAAAATGTGTTCCAGCTAGCCAGGGGCGGAGGTGGTGGTGGGGGCGGTGGAGTGGGATTCTTGAATGCACTGTGTCTCCGTTACTTTTCTCTCATTGCTGAGACAAATACCCAACACCCAAAATGAAGGAAGGGAAGGTTTATTTAGCTCATACTCAGTGGAAGTTTCAGTCCTTACTCAGCTGGATCCAAGGCAGAGTGGTACATGGTAGAGAGCAACCTTTCATGGCGGTGGCAAAAAGTAAGAGCAAAAGGAGCGGCAGCAGCTCAGGCAGCTAGCTAGCCTCTCTCCTCTCCTCACATTGTAACGCAGAGTATCTGTTGCAGGGCACTCTCACTTATAATCACAGCACTGGATCATGAGTCAATTACAAACTCCAGAAGCTATCCCATGACTGAATTAGGTTTTGCAAGGACAAAAACTATTGCATACAGCCTGCACCATGGGACATGGGATAAGGAAGAACAGTCAGGTTGGAGGATTCCAGCACCATCCCCTGGTTTAAAATGTGTAGGAAAATGGGATCTCCATACTACAGCTGCCCAAGAATGAGTGCTATCCATTCTAGAGAGCGTCCAGGTGGCCCCAGGCTGCAGGCAGGTGCTGCAGACCTGGACAACACCTTGATTTCAACGGAGTGATGTCTGGGGTGGAAAGGTGAAAAATTCAGTCATATTGTGTTCTGACTTTGTCCTACCAAAACCGTGCAGGAATAAATTTGTATGATTTTAAACTGTTTACAGTAATAATTGATTATTCAGTACTGGGGAACTAAAGTACAAGCAGTATTTGTAGATTGTAATGGATCTAATGGTGCATGGAAATCACTCTTGCTTTCAAGGAGGTGTTTTAAAGATAAATCAGACTCAGGAATCAGTCAGAGGGCCAAATGGTGATTTGAAGTCACAGATGAAATAAGAAAAATGCTGGTCTGCAGATAGCATATGGGACAGTTTGAGATTCATTTTTTATCTTCTTATGTAGCCAGTGTCTCATGTGATGTTATGCTCAGTGATGGGCCTGATGTTCAGTGGTGGTCACATAAGATGATACAGAGCTGGAAAAGTTCCGTTTTCGGCCAACATGACACTGCGGCACACGCAGATTTCATGTGTTTAAGAGGTTGCTTGAATGAATGAATCTCTCCTAGTTGCCTATGAACACACAGCACATCTAACTATGTAAAGTATATAATACCTGACAATGAAAATGCATGACTATTAGTGGTTTATGTATTTACTAATTATACTATCAAAATTTGGAATGTATTCATTCTTTTTCTACAGTCTGTTCCTTTTTATTAACAAAGGTTTACTGTACAATAGCATTCAGTGTTAGCCAGTAGTACCCCATAAATCTCATTTTTACTGCATCTATTGATTGCATCAAGAGGCTACATTGCATGATTGACCTAGACCCTCTAGGTTTGTGTAAGTAAATTTTGTGGTATTGAAAAGTAATGAAATTACCTAGTAACACATTCTCCAAATATCTCCCCATTGTTATGCTATGCATGACACTATTTCCTTTAAAACCACAAATATTCCAATGTAAATAAGATCACTCTATTATAAAAAACTTGTTCTTAATTCTTATCCCCACAGCAACCTCCTTAAGTATTAAGAAAACATATGCTATTAGGAACACACTTGGTGTCAATTTCAAATGTGTTTAAACATCAACATCATTCATAGAATATGCCAAAAACAATTGAAATGTAGCATATAAAAGATAATGAAAAGATAATATACTGCAAGCACAAACAGGTTGCATGATATGAAGAATTTTAAAATAACAAATAAAATGTTCAATCATTCTGAGTAAAGGTGAACCATTAAAAACTACCCATGCCTACAGCTTTTATTAGCTGTGTGCATGTAGCACAAGGTGAAATGTTGTTTGATAAAGTTGCTACAAAAGTTGTTTGATAAAATTTGATACAACTTTGGGTGGCTTCAAGTATGAAAAGGTCCTTCAAAGACTTCTCCAAATACAGCTTCTCTAACTGCAATGGAACACCCATCTCTGACAAAACAATACCAAAAAAGGGGATATGTTGGGAGCAGGAAACTTGGAAATCCATCAAATGTGTGTAGGTGAGACTAGGCCTCAGTGCCTAACACAAACAAGCTACCTCACTCCTGAGATAAACATCCTGTTTGGTTAAGGTCAACTATTAGTTGCTAGGCAACCTAGTGTCATGTGTGACTAGCTTTGCAAAACT
>NW_004524690.1:9673702-9679223 GCF_000260255.1 Octodon degus
AAATAAATAAATAAATAACTACTATTAAGACAACAATATGCAATGTATTAATTATTGTAACTATCTTACTAACTTGTTTTCAAGCTATTTCATCTTTTTTCTCATTAAAATGAATTTTAAAAAGATGTATTTTATTTAATCATTGGAGAATACTAGGTTCAGATTTTTTAAAAAATGGTAGGTTTCAATGGCATAATTAGATATACCTGAAGTATCATCAAAGTGCTGTAAAAAGATGTATTTTATTTAATCATTGGAGAATACTAGGCTCAGATTTTTTAAAAAATGGGAGATTTCAATGGCATAATTAGATATACCTGAAGTATCATCAAAGTGCTGTAACTTAAGAGGTGTTTGTTTATGCCAATGATTATGTTTTTGGAATCTAAAGACACCTTTGAAAATGTTTCCCCTAGTGGTTTCCTGCAGTAGGGGAGTAAAAGAAAATACAGGCTCCTGTCTTTGCCGACATGAGTTGGTGGACAGCAGTGAGAACATGAAAAATCTCATCTTGGTAATACCTGGCTGGTCCCTGCTTACCTGAGGACAATGGGACCTGTGGCAGTTACTAAGTGGATCAAGAAAGTTAGTGAAACCAAGTAACTCAGACTTAAAATAAATGGCTTCTGGGCTAATTTTTACTGTACATTAGTTACTATGTGAACAGAACAGATGCACTTCTTAACTTGGGCATATTTCCAAGTTAGTAATAAAATATCTGAAGGGTATTTCTTCCTTCACTAAAAATAGACTTTCTAAGAATGAATGTTTGTTATTTCTAGGCCCTGATCATGGGGTACTTAGAATTTACCCGATTCTAGAATATGACTTATCTTAGAAGGCAACATGAATTTAAAATCTTATTTAACCTAAACTTTAAGTTTAGGTATTTGAATAGGTCCATTTTCTCTGACAGTGCACTTGTATGTTTTAGTATTGTAGTTTGCTGAGAAGTGCCTTGGGATGTGTTTGCGTCAAAAGTGCTATAGAAGTTTATTTGTATTGTACTCAAAGTAAATGCATTCTCTCCAGATTGCAAGCACAATCAATAAGATGAATGGGTTTCTTGAACTCATTTAATGCCTTGCCCATAATAGTCTCATTACCAGGTCCCCATGTAACTTAGCAACTTTTCATCAGGGGTGGCCTCAGGACTGAATAAGGAAGGAGCAAATACAGCCACCTGGCTTAGCATTTCCTGTTATACCTGATGCCCCTGCAGGCTGTGATTGAAAGTAGGGCTTACTGTGTGGCTCTCTTAAGATGACTTTTCTAAAAACTTCGTCCTTGTAAAAAGCACTTCTACATCATTGCTGAAAGACTTGAGTATTAGAAAACAGGCAAAGCTGAGCTTGAAAATCTAGTTCCACGCTAAATTTCAGGATTGCCCGTCTCATTCCAAGCCAGTTAACACCATTTGTTTTTCTACTTGGACATTTTGATGGAAAATACTTTTGGCTGGCTTCCTGTTCTTCATGTGTATTGCCCAAGGGATAATATCGACATAGGCAAGGAGGATACGTAATTGAAAGAGTAAACCCTGAGCAGAAGTTCTGTGTTTAAGTTGCCAAAAAAGAATGGATTAATTCAATTTAGTTCACTAGAATGATTTCCCCAGAAGTTTCAACTTCCCTTATATAAAAACTCAACCTCAGAGCTTCTCCTGACATAAAGAAATATAACATGGGCTTTAATACACTTTGTGTGAAAGAGATGCACTGTGGTCCACTAGACCTAATTAAACCAGCTACTATATGAGTACACGTAGGCTGCACTTAAATGAAATCTGATTCCATCTATAAATTTGGCGAGCGCAGCCTTCCTTGACCTTTTCTTATGACAAGGTAGTGCAGTAAGCTTGACTGGGCCATGGATAATGGTGGACACACCCACAGACTGATTGAGACAGCCTTAATCTGCTTTTAACGCCTCTGCAGCCCCCCTTAAAACTACAAGCAGTATTTTGTATTTATATGCAAATGTGCATGTTTTTTGCAAATTAGGTCCATATTTTTCATCCACTTTTCAAAGAGGACAATTGACTTTTAGTGATGAAATATTCCATAGTTTTAATGAATATAAACATTAACATAAATATACTACATTATCAGATATAGGTGCTAGCCATTTTTTGGTTCTCTGCCCTCAAATCTTTAAGTCTCTTATCCATACCTATTTTCTTCATTCCACTCATGGTAATATCATACTTTGCTCCAAAGTGATATTCACATGGAAAATTTGTGAATTTGTATATATGAAAATATACACGTGCATTTATAGATCTTCAGTTATCATTTAAAAATTTCTATCATACATACACTCTGTATTTACTTTTTCTTATTCATAATCCTTGCTTATTTGTTTTGTTTTTGATACAGGGTCTCACTACACAGTTTACACTCTTAGTGATTCTCTTGTGTCAGCCTCCCCAGCACTGGGATTATAGGCATGCACCACCCTGCATGGTGTCAGTGGCTGGCATAGCATGCTTGGGGTTTCAGGGCTGATATGGCATGTAGTCCTTGGCATTAAACTCATGACCTTGAGGTTGACAGGCAGACACTTAGACCACTGAGCTATCTCCCCAAGCCCTTATTCATAATCTTTTTAAATATATATATATATATATATATATATATATATATATGTTTTTTTCCATAATTTTATTGAGAGACAAATAGCAATGAGACAGTTTCAAATCAAATTGGTAGGACAGTTTCAATAATTAACACATTGCATACTCTCTTCCTAGTGGTTATTTGCTGTACAAGATGCAGACATGATATCCTATTTGCAAACACTATTAGAACAAATCCCTCTATTCAGTAAGAGAATGTAACTATATATCTATCCTAACCACTTTGAATACACAGATACAAAATGGACATTCATCTGTATCCACTTTTTTTGTTAAGTTCCATTATTTGAATATTATAGGTGTGTTAACTCAGCAAAATATTCTAAAAGAGTCCAGTAGTCCATAATAGTATTGAGTCTTCCACTTCACTGGCAGTGTCAGAAATTGTTGACCTGAGTCCCCTATAGCTCAACATAACACCATGGCTCTACTTCTTATACTTCATTTTTATACTTTTCTGCTGGATGGTTAAGACCAAGATAAAGCCAGACCTATGCAACAAGAGTTGTAGCATTTAGATCTGATAAGGTCAGTGAAATCCCCTCAGGATTTATCCTGAGATCCTGTACCTCAGATTGTAGAACCTTTGTCAGTGTCAGCCATATGGATGAGTCACGGCCCTTGCTTGGCCAATGTGCTCTCTGTGAAAGCCTGAGAGAATGTTTTCTCTCCATGTGACTCTCCTTAGGCACACTCTACATCATTGATCACTTTCCTCTTTGGCCCCATAATCTCCTTGATCAGAAAATATGAGACACAACTGAGTTATATGACATTGTAGTACAAGTTCTCATATGTCCTGAGTCTTAATTGACAGAAGGCTAGGGCCAAAATGTTGGCTTTCCTTGTGGCCCTCCTTTCTCTCTAATTTTGGTCTGCAAACTTAGGTTGTTAGCCCTCCAGAAGAGAAGCTTATTGTTATTGCCATAAAACCTAGGTCCTTATTCATAATCTTGAATGGCAATCTGGCTAAGTAAGTTATTACAGGAAGCAATTTTTTCAATTGAATGCCTGATATTTAAAGGATGGGTTTGACATTCTTTGCTCAATTACTTTCTTTATTGGTGGCAAATGTTATGGCAAACATTCTTGGAAAGGCATTGCCGGAGAAAGGGCATGTCTTGAGTGTTAATGGCCAGTGTCAGATCTAAAGTGCATGGTGCATTTCCATCAATATCACAAGGAAGTACACTTTTGCTTCCCCACAATTGCTTTAAGACTCCTTTTAAATGATCATGTGCCTGAGGTCTGTAAGTGAGAGTTTATGTTTTAATTTTATTTGCATTTTCTGATTACTAGTAGGTTTAACTATCTCATAAAATATCCACTGGCCGTTTGAAGTTGCTTTTCTAGGAGTTTCCTGTCCATATCCTGTGCTCATCTTTTTGGTTTCCCTGTCTCTTTGATATTAATTTTAAAGTTTTAAAATATCTATTTGTTTATTTGCTATTTACATGTCAGCAGAAAAAATATCAAAATTATTTCCATATTTAATGGTTGAAATTTTCGAAATCACAATTAAATATGTTTCCTTTACTCGGATTTCTTGGGTTAACGAGTCATTCCTGACACCTACACTATGTTAGAGTAAATTTATTTAATTTTATTTATTTATTTTTTTTTGTGGAACTGGGGATTGAACTCAGGCCCTTACACTAGAGTAAATTTTTAGGATAGAACTCTGCTAGTCTTCATAGCCAATAGATGGAAATTGAAATTTGAATAAGGAGTTTTTTTAAAACTAGGTAACATACAGGCTCAATTCATTTTTAAATATTATTTCATTAGAATCACATTGTCTTGCAAAAAGTGTTATCCCAAATTTATTATAGTTGTCAAAAATTTATTATGGGTTTCTAATGCTGCCTAAGGAAACATGTTGGTTTTACTCCAGTCTTCCAACGTGACTGGTAGACAGGCAACTTCTAGGGGCACTGCACTATTGTCCCTAGGATTTTGACTTTTTTGTCAATAAAAATCCACTGACTATCACTGTCTCCCATTCTCCTTTCCTGTGACTTATCCTTGTAAGGGTCTTAATGTTTGCACCCTTCAGGCTTTTGGGAAAACAGTTTTGAAAGAATATTTAGGCATGGCAGAGTAGGTATCTTAATTTGATATTTTCATAGGAATACAAGCACCTGCCTTCTTGTTGCGTTGTAGAAATAACTGCCTGCCCTTGCACACACACTACAACAGATTGCTTCCTATCCAATGTCATGCTGATAGCCTATCATTGTTTTACCAAACACTTTAAAAATTATATCATTTAATCATCATATGTCTTGCTACTGCTATAGTTCTTTGGACCCATCTAGGAATTTATGCACATTTGCATCTTCTGATAATAATTGAGATTATTTTGCTCCTAGTAAATGGTGATATATGCAATCTAATATGTAAAACTTGGTAAAAGCAATTGGTTAGAATTTTTTTCTTTAAATGGTAAATAGAAAAAAAGGGAAAACAATAAACTTCATTATTGTCTTTTATATAAACAGAGATATTCAGAATCTCATATTTTGCCTCCTTTTTTTTGGCTTAATGAATGAAGATGTGAGCAAAAGGAAGTTACAGAGGAAATAAAGACCTCACAAATGTAGCCACAAATAAAATGATCAGAGGTGCTTTCCCTCTGAGATATAAAAGGGGAGGAAATTCCTAATACCTTCTCTGAGAAGGTCTGGGAGGATCATGAGATGTCAGATGGCCTTTGTTCCACTGAAGACTTAGCTGTCAGAGTAATCAAAAAATAATTTTTTTTTCAGAACCTAATACAGGGAACCTTAGGAAACCCCTTCAACCACAGGACTAAATGCAAATATGTTATGCTAGTATTTAATTTGCATCTTCTATTTCCCTAAAATGCATTAGCTGTGCTAC
>NW_004524690.1:9680579-9683304 GCF_000260255.1 Octodon degus
TGGCCAGGAAACAAAAGAGAGAGTGGGTTTGGAGCCCACCATGGGCTCTGCAGCCCAGCTCGCAGTGCATAGAGACACCCACAGGACTCCTGCTCCTAAAGGAGCTCCTCGCAGTGTTATTGCTCTGAGGCCTAAGCCTTTAACACATGGAATTTAGTGATATATTCGATACCCAAACGATAGCACACTTAGTGCCTAGTGAGAGGCACCATTTAGTTTCATCACTGAGAAAGGATTTCAACTGTCACAAGAATGAATTCATGGATATTTTTTGCCTGAGGGATACATGAAGCAAGAGACCAAAGTCACCCAGGTTATTCTGACCTAGGACAGTGGTTTCTTCTGACTCCCTGTCACCATGAAGGCAATAAAAACCCTAGTAAAGACCTTTTCTCACTCATAATTCTTGCTTGGAGTTTATAGTATAAATGAGTTAGGCTAAATCTACAATCTGTACTATTTTTGGCAACCAAGGTCTCTATAATAACTAATTTACTATAATTATTTTATTACTTTTCTTTTTCAAGTGTATAAAACCAGAAATTTTGGGCACTATGTTGGGGGATTTATCCCTGGCAACTTAACAAGTTTTCTGCTGGCTATCTTCAATTTGGCTGTAAACCTCTTTATTTTCCAAGTCTTTGGGCCTCAACTTACCAAAACTGATGGAACTTACTACTTCCTTTGTGCTTCTGGCTTGTACTTTCGGGCTCCCCATCAAGTGCTTGCTAGTCTATTTTATGGAGAGGAATAAGTCCACATATAAAGTTTGGTTCTGGAAATGTAGCTGGGCAGGGCAGTCAAAATCTCCTGAGATTTCCATCGTCTCTGTCATGACCTAGAAACTATTTAAGAAACTCTGCCCCTCTGGTACAATAAGCTGGCAATTCAGCATATAATGTTAGACACCAGGATCAGTCTGTCTACTAAGACTATGCTTTAGGGTTCAAGATACTGGGTTTGGATATGGCTTAGGACTCCGAGTCTAGCATTGTTAAAATTTTGCAATAAGGAAAAAGGTCTTGGAGCCTTCTCCTTTGTACTGGGTCATCCCTATATCAACATCTGGAAGAATGTGAAGACATGCAGATGGTTCAGATATCTACTCTGCCTCTTCCTTGGTGTGTGATTTTGAGTAGAGTGTCTAATCTGTTTCTTCTTCTAAAAAGAGGATGTATTAATAGAACTATTTCAGAGGTTCCAGTAAGAATTGGAAGCTATATGTTACATAGGTAGCATGCAGGAGAACATGGCCTATTGTAAATACAATGTTAACATTTGTTAAAATGTTAACTATCACAGTCTTACACAGAGTTGAGGCATAAGGGTCACGAGAGCTGCCCAGTACTGGTCATAAGATAAAAGCTCTGTAAAAGGAACAGGGGACTCAGAGAGCACTATAGCGCAGAAAGGTGATTTCACGTGGGTACCCAGTTAGTGGGACATATTCTTCACTGTTCATGTTTACCAGAGGAAAGTTTTATTCCAAGCTTTTGTTACATGAGTATGGTCCTCTCAGTGAGACTGTCCTGCGCCCTGCCTGAAATGCCCACTGGCTGGGCCCTATCTCCTGTAGCTCCTATGTCCTATGTCTGCTTTAATAATCCTCCTCTTGGTACCTAATATATATTTCACTTATTTGGCTTGTTTATTCTCTGAGTGTACAGTCCCCATGATCAGGGGTTTGTTCTGGTCATGACTTTGTTGCTGATATTAGCAGCATCTGTAATCAACTGGGGCAAGTAGTAGTTTCTCAGTGTGTTTTAGTTAACTGAATGACCTATGGGGTGAATTACGCCAGCTCTTCAGGTCATCCCTTAGAGACATGCCCAGAACCTCTCTGGAAAGCAGCACTCTTCTTGAGATAGGGGGTCTTCAAGTGAAGAGACGCAGTCTTTTTCCTAGCGCACTCTCAGCCATGTCCTCATTGCTGGAACATAATACGTTAGGCCCACAATTTAAAGGAGGATGGGATAATTGCAACTCTGGCTGTCAGTACATACTTGGCTGGCTCCAGGACACAAATAATATGTTGGGAGGACCTGGAAGAGCAAGAAGAGAGAAAAGGGAAGCCAGTGTGAGACAGATTTTATTTTTCCAGGTCTCCTTTCTCCCAAACTATAGCCTACCTCTCACCAAACCCCACCTCCGAACTGCCCAACTGATGACATAATTGAAGGATGAATTCACTGACGAGGGTAGCTCTTCATGACTGAGTCACCTTCCAAAAGCCCTGTCTCTGAGCCAATGAGAGTTTTGGGAGTCATTCTAGATCTAAACCATAACATGTACTGTATTTCCTTTTAGCTCTCCTCACCCAAAGTTAAGTTATCAGGTCCTCACCACCACACCCCAAGACTTCATTACCTACAAGGTCAGAAGGGCAATGTCTGTGCTATATAGAATCTAAAGTGTTAAGCCTTGAAACCTAACTGAAAAAGGAAGGTAGATTCAGAGGCAATTACATTCTAAAGGGAACATGCTATTGAGCAAATTGATTCAGTCTTGCTGCTTGTTCACATAGATGCTACCAATGTGTTTAGAAAATATATTCTTTCTCCTTTGGAGTCTAAAGCTTCTGAGGATAAAGACAGCATCTACTCCGCTGGAACTCCAGCACCTGCAATAGTTCAGTACCTCTTATATGGAATGTGATTGCAATTACTTAATGAACTCATGCATATATTTGAATGAACAATCCAATTTAGCTGGTATATAGAAAAGG
>NW_004524690.1:9684779-9707723 GCF_000260255.1 Octodon degus
CTAACACTTGGCTTTAACAATTGTTGTATTTGTCCTCAGTTCTGGTATCTGGAAAAGACAGAGACTATGAAAGAGTGTGAGGGAGAGTTTTAGGGGCAAGGCGTAGAAGTGTGGCAGATTATTTGCACTTAAATTTTATTGATCTGAGCACTTAACTGCAAGAGAGACTGGGAAATGTAGTCCAGTTTCTTATATGAAAGAAATAAAAAAGACAGGTGTTGGGGAAGGATTAACTTCTGCTCCATCTGTGACTGACTCAGCTTTGAAGAAAAATTTATTTTTTTTTCATTTGAACTTTTAACCTAAAATAAGGGCAGCAATATATACTGCTTAGTTTTTGCAAGTTATCATCTACCTTCCACAAATGGATTTCTAGATTGATTTAGGCAAGGTGAAATTAGAGACCAGCTTAAATAGCTTATGTATTTATTTGAAAATGTATACAAATTAATCTTTTCACTAGAAATATTGATCTAAAAAGTTAAAGTTACTATGATGGAATATGTATTTGTGGAAAATAGATTTTTAGAATTTATTTCATGAAGCTTTCCAATACTAATTACTACCCAATTGATTTGAGCCGTGTAACAAGAATCAGTCAGTGGTGTACTGATGCTTTTCATTTCAAACCTTTGAAGATCAAAGTCCTTGCTTTCCTATATAACGTCTTAAATCAAGCAGAATTATGGACATATAGGAGGCGATACAACAAGCCCTAATTACTGAAATGTGAAACCGATAGTGTAACTACCCTTTCTCCGAACTGTCATAGACAATTATAATGATTGTATCTGGGGGATCTCTCCATGAGTCATGTCTTCAGTGACCTTGATAGTACAAATCCTTACTTTTAGCAAATATATTAAGAACTACACACAGAACTTGGAAATTTTAGAAGCTATTTTATTGTCTTCTGGCCCTAAATGCCAGCATAATTTATCGACCTCTTATGTCACATTAAGGAGTGACTGTATATATTAGAAACAGGGAACACACTGAAGATCAGGAGATTACAGTTTACTGAAGGAACACACATATATAATGCCTTCATCATTTTCTTCCATCATTTTCACGGCAGCAGCAGGAATTTATAGCAAAGAGAAATCTGAGGGAAGGTGCACTGTCTAGCTTTATCAGTGAAAATAAAAATTGAAATGTGGATATATATGTTGGTGGGAATGACACCTAAGTTACTTGAAAAATTGTTTAATTGCTAGACCTGTACATAGCCCCTAAATGCACTATTTTTACTTTAAATTTATGAATCTAGCAACTACTTATGAATTTCAGTATAATTTGACATGCATCATAGACACAACTGTTTTAAAAAATTAAAGTTATAATTTCTAAATAAAATTATAATAGGTAATTCTATGTTTTTAAAGCTCTGACATGAGTCTTCTCTCTCTCCCTAAACACATATAAGGTATGCAGAGAATTCACTACAATTTTCAGCTTTGTTCATCTTATTACCAGGGACAGCCGTGAAATGTAAGAATGGCCTGGCTGTGGAAATATTGGAGACCACAAGTAAGCTGTTTATAGGAGTAACATTATCTGCATTGTTCTTAGTGTCTGTGCCAGCAGTCACTGAAGATGTGAGGTTACCTGCTCTCCTGTCTCTCTTCCCCTCCACAGGGCAGCTCCAGGCATACTCCAGTCACCATGTCACAAGCCATGATTTCCTTTCCTACTGCTTCTCAGCAAAACCTATTCTTCCTGTGCCCTGCAGCTCGATATGCATGAAAGACCCAAATTTGCAGTGCCCCAGAGTGACTCTGCTAGAAGAGACAGGAGGAAAGATAGCTGATGGGTGATAGTAACCATTAGGAGAAACAGTTGAGTCTGTGCCTACTGTTAGGCAGACTTCTACCAAGAGCTCATGAGCCTCACCTCCTGGAATTCATGCCTATCTTCTCAAGAGAGGAGTGAAACTAGTAATTTAATTCTGATCAATGCAATAGCAAAATACATGATATGTTACCTATTGATTATGGTATAAATCTGTAATTTCCAACTTGCCGGCAGCAGACTTTTTCTGTTGCATTGTAGGCTTGCGCATTTTGATGAAGAAAGCTGCCACATGGGAAAAGCCTGCACAACGAGTAACTGAGGCTGGCCTCTGGCCAAAAGCCCACAGAAATGGAACATTGCCAAAAATTTCTGAGCAAGCTTACAGGGAATGCTCTACCGCTGAGTCTTCAGATGAAGACAAAAACTCTGTGATTGTATCTTAACTGTGGCCTTATGAGACACCAGGAAACAGAGGCCATAGTCTGGCCATGTGCTTCTCACCTGACACCCAGAAACTGCAGGATACTAAGTGGTACAAGCTGCTACATTTTGGTGTGATTTGTAATTCGGCAGTGGGTAATGATGCATGCTTTCTACGTACAGTAGTAACATACTGTGCTTACTTGGGAGTGATCTTCTCAAGGAAGGAAGGAGCTACATCATTTGGTTTTGGTATATTTATTTATTTGTATTTAGTACAGTGTTTACAGGGTCTCTGTACAGATCGGACTCATAGTGATCTTCCTGTTTTCAGCCTCCCAAGTGCTGGGATTATGGGCACGTGCCACCACGCCCAGCCTCAGTTGCTGTCTCAATGTGCTCCTGGGGCAGGGCCTGCATGGCAGGCTGGGGATCAAAAGCCATGGCTGCTTAGTCCACTGAGCTATTTGGCTGGCCTTTGGTGCAATCATTGCCTAAGAATAAATGCATGTTAGCTAAATGAATGAAAAATCAGTTGTGTATGTGTAGCCTCTGCCTCCTGTGCACTGTATTGTGCAGCTGAAAAGAAAAGGTGCATACTTGGAATCTTCCTTTACCTGGAAGGTTGTAGAGGGAGGGAGTAGGAAGGCTAGCAAGATTATCTTCGAAAGGTAAACCGATATCGCACTTTACACACCTTTATCAAGCGCCATCGCTGCCTTCCTAGATCCTAACCGAAGTTGTATTCACATCTTTGTATCACTGCAAATTTTTTTTATACATTGTTGTTCTTCATTGGTAGGTTTTTTTTTTTATAGAATTGGCTTTCTTTTCCAGATCACTATGTTTTACATTTTAGAAGCACATTAGATGATTGCAGATATCTGTGTTTATTACCTAATTATATATTAATTATAAAGTTTTACTCCTTTGTTGGTATACCTTTCATTATAGCAAAAAGAATTATACACATGTACATTTAATTTGCAAGTATGAAAACTGAGGACTGTGCTTGCACTACTTGCTTTTTATTAAGCAGTTAAATTCTATAGGCCACCCTGCTGATTTTAACAGAGTACTCAAATTGATTATAATGAATAATAATGATAAAAATCAACAGCAAAGCTTTAGGGTTTGTCAGACAATGGAAGCTCTTCATATTTTGAAATAAAGATGTGAAAGAATGAAACAAATTCAAATGGATGTGTTTGCCTTCAGCACAATGAATCTGAATTAAAAAAATATGGAGGTAGAGAAATGGCACTGGCTGCTTCTGTCTGAGATTAATATTTATTTGTCAATAAACCACTCCATTGTAAACCATATGTTGTAATGAATTTAGAGATTCTCTGATTTTCCATGGAAGCTCTTGATATACAGGCTCTGGAAGATTCTTTGGACTTCTATCTTTCAGGAACATTTTTTCACTTATTTTTAAAAGTGTGATAAGGTAAAGAAAAATAAATAGGTAGAATATAAGAGAAAAAAACCCAATAATTATTGTCAATAAAGAAATTTAAATATTTCATAGTGTAGTTGTGATCTAGAATGGTCAATATATTCATAAAATTTAAAAAATATATAATTTCAGTGTATTGTCTGTAACTTATTCACCTAACACAGGTTTTATTTTGAAGATAGTGGTTTCTCTGTATGCATGGTAGTGGAAGAATACTTGAGTCATTGTAATGTATTACACATAATGGTTATTAACACTTTACATGAGTGTAACAGAGAACAGGCATGTATTGCTCTCTTTATTACAGATTTAACTTTGATATGACAAGCTTTGAAGAAAAAGAGGCTTGCCAATTATTTTTCTCACTGAAATTAAACATTTTAAATTGTAGTACTTAATGCAATGAAAATTGCATAATAGTACAAATCTTCATTATTAAATCAGACAGAATTTGTAGAGCAGAATAATACATCCCTTGAAAAGATAATTATTTGAAATGAATTAGTGAAGATTTTGTCACTAAATTGGGAACAGTATCAGAATTTAACTTGTATGATTGAAGTATTATGAGATACTTCATTTTAAACAAAATGATACTTATGAAATACTTAAAACAAAGCCAGCATGGACTTTTTCGAAGAATTTTTTTTTGGGGGGGGGGGGGGGGACTAGCTCAGGCTGCCTGAAGGGCAGTTCTGGTGTGGTTTGTGGAGCTGGCATTCAAACTGCAGTCCCCTGCGCCTTGATGAGTTTACCCAAAGCAGGAGCTTTAAACAACTGAGCTAACCCTCAAGCCCTCAAATTTGAGAAGAATTTTGTTTTCTTTTGGCTGCCAGCATGGACTTGCTTAACTTTGGGTCCTATTCTATGGCAGAGCATCTTTGTTTTACCCACGCTTCATGCAGATTTGCAAATATAACTCATCTGATCTTTTCCGGGAACCTCTGTGTATATCTCATAGGGCTTCTGGAGCTCAGCATAAACTATATGCCTTAGAATGTCAGAATTTTATTCCCTAGCAGTTAAAGTGAGTAGAAATTTACAATTAAGGTATCAGGGAGGTCATCCGGCTGAGACTTGGGGTTGAAGACTTCCATGGCTCTTCTTAGCTTCTGCCAGTTGATGTCATTCCTTGGTGCTTCTTGGCTTGAAGCTGTGAAGTTGTGTCCTATTTTCTGCCTCGCTCATCACCTGCTGCGACCCATGTGACTCTGTGTCTTTTAGAAGGACACCAGCTGTGTTGGCTGATGGTCCACTCTGCTCCAAGATGACCTCATTTTAACTAATTACATCTATGTCAACCCTATTTTCAAATGATATCTCACTAGGAGCTACTAAAATGTAGGAGTTCAGAATAGAGACAGAATTCGACCCCTGATAATCCCAATGTGCTGAAATTCTAAAACTACATATGACAGGTACAAAATATTTTGCCATAGCATGGTAAATGTAACCTTTGAAAATGATAAAACACTTCTTTTAGGCAAAAAGCTCATTTGGTTTGTGTACCTGCATAGTTTCTCAGATATCATCTTTTACCTTTTGTTCTTGTAAATAGGTATTGGGTACACAGGAGTGTGTGTTGTTGTCGTAGGGTATTATCAGAGTGGAGCCATGTCTTGGATTCTTTATTGGTCACTGAAACAAAACCACCAGTCTGGATCATCCCTTAGAGTTGCATAAGTGAGGCTCAAGTGACGTTCTTTGGTGTTTTGTATAGTTACTTCTTCATGGATAGAACAAAATATTTAATTTGTCTCACAATTTGTAGAGGCTTTAATCAACTGTTGGCTGGACAGGCAAAGCCAACATGGCAGAAGGGCATGGCAGAGCAGGAGTCCACAGGACGTCAGGTGTCAGGCACAAAGCAGCCAGAGGCTGAAGGCAGGAGGAGGGCCAGATCTCCAGGCTGCACTAGGACACATGCATGTTCTCCAGGCCACAGAGACCCTTCTTCTTACCAGCCTTCAGCTCCCAGCATCACCCACGGCTATGAACTCATCAGAGGACTAATCCAGTAGCAAACACTCATGGTCCAGTCACCTCTCAAAGGCGCCAGGAACAAATGCATGAGGCTTTGGGGAGCTTCTATATTTCAAGGGATGTGAGCCACATCTATGGTATTAAGGACATTCACAGTGATGTGTTATCATTATTATATACAGTGTTAGCTCTGTTAACAAGCCTAATTCATTCTGCAGCTCTGGGAAAGGTGGCTGAACTCATATCAGTCACCTGATGCACAATTCACAAAAGAAAGTAAGATTTTGCCAAGTGCTTCTGTTTATGAACTAAATTGCTGGCAGACATAATCATTTGTGAACAGAGGGGCCACTATAATTCATGAACATTTTCGTCACCCCAAATAAAAATCCTATGTCTATTAAGTTTCACTCTCATTTCCCCTTTGCCCCTTCATCTCTCCACCCCAAATCTTCAAAGCATCAATCTGATTTATATTTAGGGATTTATGTATTTTACACATCTCAAATAAATAGATCCGTGTAATATGTTTCCTTTGTGTCTAATTTCTTTCACTTAGTATTGCGTTTTCAGAGTTTTCCATGCTGTAATACTTGTACTGCCTTATTTCCCTTTATGCCTGAATAATATTCACTTTATGGTTCTACCACAGTGTGCTTATTCTTTCATCTGTTGATGAACATTTGGGTTATTCCATGTTTTGGCTGTTATAAATAATATTGATAGAAATATTTGCGTATAAACTTCATGCGCTTTCATTAAATTTATATAGGACATATACCTATCAATGGAATTTCTAGCTCATATGTCAATTCTATCTTTAATTTACTGGCAAATTACTGAAATGTTTCTAACTCATGTGCAGAGTCATTTAATATTCCTCTCAGCAATATAAGGAAATCTAAGTTCATCCACAGTTTTTCTAATATTTCTTTTCTTTTAAAAATTCATTCATAATAGGTAAAAAACAAGTATAAAGCAAGTAATTTTGGCGTTCATTTCTATAGTAAGTAATGTCACTGAGTATCTTTTCACATGTATGTTCTTTTGAGAAATATTCTTTGGCCCATATTTTGATGGAATTGTCTTTTGTTGTTATACTTTTTGTATAATTTTTATTTTAGTCCACCAATATAGGACTTATAAGTATTTTCTACCATTACATGGTTTGTATTTTTATTTTATAGATATATTTTAATATAAGAGGTTTTAATTTTAATGATTTATCTATTTTTATGGTATTTCTTGTGTTTTGGCATCATATTATCAAATCTAAGGCCATGGGTTCTTTTAATATTTTTATTTTAACTTTTAAACAGATCTTTGCTCTATTTTGAGTTGATTTTTGTCAGATAAGAACTCAATTTTACTTTTTCACATGTGGATGTTGAACACTCTCCGCACTTTTTTTTTTTTTAAAGACATCGCTTTTCCACGTCCACTAGTCTTCACATTCCTGTCCAGAATCGATTGGCCCTGGATGTATGGCTTGCTGATGGCTCCCCAGGCCATGCTTTTGGCCTAAATGTCCATCCTGGGGCACATGTGGTATGTGCTACTGGCTCGGTAACTGTGGCTACCTGTTTCCCCCTAAGGTCCGTACAGAGGCGGTCTTTTTCTCAGCTCTGATACTTCCCATCACCCAGGCATCAGTCCTCCATAGTTCATAGTGTTTCATACACGTGGCAGTACCATTTCAGATTCATCTAACCCTCACCTTTTGGAAATGTAGTGCTCAGCTGGAAGCCTGGATGGAGTTCCACTGAGTTGTCAGCCTCTCTTTTGCTTCATCTCGGAGAACGGAGCAAAAATACAAAATGTTCGTGTCTTCCCCCTCACATCTGGATGTTTCTAAAGCTCTACCTGCTTTGAGAAAACCAGCGTTTCCCACATCCCCCCTTTCTTCTCCACTCCTACTCAGCACTCTTCTCAGCCCCAAGCAGGCGTGCACAGTGGAGATGTCGGCGGGATCCACTTAGTGTTTAAGAACTTGGTTTCCAGGGAACACTGTGTGCTACAACAAATACTGTCACATTCATATTATTTTGTTTAATGAAACTCTGTAACATTCATAATTTATTCTGTTTTAAAACAATTTTGTACTCTTTTTCAAGAAAATTTAAAAAGTTAAAAGAGAGCTTGGTTTGTAGAGCTAGCTGCCTTGGAATAAAAACCGCCTCTGACACTTTTCGATGTGTGGCCTCTAAAAAATTTTTAACTCCACAGTTCTGCAGTTTTCTAATCTCCAATACTTAAATGGGAGATTTAATGAATTCAATGAATTCAGAGAAACTAAATATTAGCAGTAAGTAATGGCTTACATGTGAAGGGCTTGTCATCTGGAATGATCTGTCAAATATGTGCCACAATGTATAATGAATAAGAAGACTTTATCTTTCTTTATTGCAGAAAGAGTGATAGAATAAGTCAACAAAGATGCTTATCAGGGATCGATGAGTTACATAGGTCTGAAACTTTTATATGAGGACTTGTCCTTATGATCTCTCATCTGGCCATATTTTATGACTTTTTATTTGAATTCTGAACATACATGTGTAAGTAGATACATAACTCATAGAAAGGGTTTGGGTTCCTATTAGCATTAAGACATCCTTTCAGTAACTATATTAACTTACTAAACTAACCACTAAACTAACCTATCCTGTCTTTGTTCATAATCCATTCTATTTTCATGATTCTATTGAGGATTCAAGAATAAAAGCAATGTGACATCTTTACTCATATGAAAGAAATGGCAGGCGAGAACAGAAAAATATTGAAAGAGTTATTAGTTCTTCAAATGATGGCTACCTCAATGGGAGATTCTTCTTTATGAACACTTCCTTTAATTTACTTTTTTTTTAAACTACAAAGCTTTTTATACAACTCAATATCTGACCTTAAGGACTAGAAACTCTTGGGTCATCTTTGAGGACCAATCTACACATGACCTACATCTTTAATTGGAGAGAGCTGAAAGAATTCTAAGTTTATTACTAGGAAGCTCTGCTTAATAGGTAAGGAACGAAGGCAGAAGACAAGGTGGACCGTTACCTTGTCAAGAAGAGTAATGGTTATTATCAGTATTAACCACAAGTGTTGTTCCAAATTCCTTTACTTAATTGGGAAGGATAATCCAATGCGTTGTCCCCTCCTAATTAAGCTAACATATAAGCCACATCTTGGTCTGGAAGGATCATGAAGAATAGTGCAATGCTTTAGAAGGAAAGCAGCCTGCCTATAATTGTTTCTTTATATTCATTTTTAGACACATACTATGTGGTTGACACATATCAGTTGATTAAATGAGTGACTAAATCATGCATAAATATAAAGTGAAGATGTGATAAAAATAATTATATAGATAACTCAATAAGAGATCCTGCGTATGACTCAATTATGAGGCAGAAATTACTGTTTTCAACTAAATTAGCTGTATTATTTCATTTGATTATTCTGTGTGAAGACTTCTTAATTCAAGCTCAAAGTGTGGTCCTTTGTTTACATGTATCTTTTCTCCTTTCTTTGGGTGATTTATTCTGTGTATTAAATTCTCACAAACTGCTCTGTGATTCCTAACCGAAGCAGAATATAGTATGAAAACATTTGCATCTTTCTCATTTGAACGACTACAAACTTTCAACTCTTCATACTTATCTCAGAAAATATTCATAGTGTTTGTATTTGGCAATTATAAAAGTAACATACCCTCTCTTGCTATGTTTAATTAATATTTTTAATTATATTCTTTCTAAGAACCAAATCCTCCATTTAATAGAAATGTTTTCAGGAAATGGTACCAAGTTATATGAACATAAATTTCATGTTTGCATCTTAACTCTACAAGCGACCTCTGACAATCTCCAACACAACATCCTTATGTTTCAGTGAAAGAAACCAAACCACAGTCATATAAAGTGTATTTCCTTAGGTCACTCTTCCAGCTAAAAAGCTAATGCATTTAAAATGAAAAATTTAGAATGGTACTTTTGGGGAGGCATATTTATTATTGTTATGCTTAATAATTTCCTGTCTCATTTTTACTTTTGTGCCCACATTCTATAACAAGAACACGTGCAATCAAATAATACATCAAAAGTGAGCAAAAATAAAAATAAACTTCAAATACAAGGTTAAAATCCAGAAAAAGAAGAATTTAGACGCAGGTTATAGAAGCCTAAATATTAGCTATCACTTGGGTCGAATATATAAATTTACTATAATCCCAAAGTCTCAGACCTCACACACTTGTGACAAAAAAATAAAGCCACACTTACTTTTAATATCCAGCTTATGATAGTAGGAGGTCCCAGTGGTTTCATTTTTAGAAATTACGTCCTCTCGGAGTGAACCTCAGCTATTTCCTAGAGGTCTCTAGAGTTCCGTTTTGTGTGTGCTGGGAAACACTTGCTCTGAGCTCTCCACTCCCACCACTGCCATGACTGCTGCAGGAAGTTGGCTGGCTGCTCTGCCACTTTTGAAGAGGGGTTGTGAGGTCCAGTACCTTGGTAGACCATCTGGAGAATGGGATGTGATTTTTCTCAATTGTCTGCAGCATGAGGAGGACTAGATTAACACTTGAGATGAAACTTTCTCAAATATTTGAGTAATGAAAAGGAACAGCTCAGAGAATTGCATGCAGCTGTCAAAAGGGCCCACAACAGTCACAGAACCCTTTCCTAAACTAACTCATGACTGAATCTAGCTCTTCTGAATTCTTTGTGGCCAACGCTGCACCTTTTCACCGTGGAAATTGTTTCAGCAATTTCCATGCCTTTGATTTAGGAACTCAGGTCAAAAAAGAGAATCACAGACCCTGAAAGAGAAGGAAACATCCTTTTACTCTAAGGAATATTTCTCAAGATTTCATTTTCTTCCCCCTATACTGGCTTTTAAGAAGTAAGAGGAGTTATGTGGCTGCTTTTTTAGTAATAACAATCTTGCTGAATAGACTCACCTTAGTATATTTCCGAATTTGGCTGGCTAAAGGTTATTGCTATGTGTGAAACAGTAAAATGCCTGTACTGGGTAGGACAATACCATGCTTGCTGCGATTTTGTTTTGCTTTCTCTATATTAACAATTCAATAAATTGGAATCCAATCATATTGAGACATTCCTTGAAGCTAAAGGAAAATTATAGTTACATAATTTATACTATCAGAGCAAAAGAAATATATGAGTTATTGTACAAAAATAAATGCACACATCTTATTAGTTGCATGTGTTTAGGGGTATGAGACTAAAAACCCTTCCAAAGTCCACACCATAGCAAAGTGAAGACAGCAATAAATACCAAGAAAAACATTATTAAGTGAACTACATGAACAATGAAGGAAAAATAATTTTTGGCTTGAAAATACAGAACATTTTCTTAGTTCTCTAGATTACTCTTGTTACAAGCAGTCTTTTACTGACAGCCCGTGTGGTGGAGGCTTTAGTAAGAATTTCTTGGGTTGCCTATTGGCTGCACTTGAAAGACTGAATGGGTGCTCTTTCAAAATTTTTGGTACTGGAGATTGGGCTAGAAAAACGTTATTTTCCAATGTTAAAGATGAGTAATTTGAAGATCACATGAGTCAGTTCAATAAAAATAATTGATTAATGATTTCTTACTTAAAACTGGACCTGGAACCTAGTTCAGCGAATAAGGATCAGCACATATGACAATGGCAACATAATAGTTAAGAGTTACCATACTTCTGTATTAATGTTCATACCCCTTCATATAAATTTTGCCCATGTGTGTGTGTGTGTGTATCTTTCTTCACAACTAACAACACACAGGGTTCAGTGCTAGATGATTATACAGTATTTATAATCAAGGAAATATTGGCTGACTTTATAATTTTTTTGCTCACTTTTGTTGATCATGCTTGTCATAAGCCTAGCGTGCTGACTGATGTACTTTGCAATGTTGACAGTCATAAATAAAACTGAACTGATGTGAGAAATCTCTGGTATTTTCCATGGCAGGGTCAACTTCTGCTTGTGATGCTATTGTATTTCTTAGAGAAATAAAGGCAGAAGAATTTGGATAATTGAGAACTTCATATTTTTCAATAAACATTTATTCTTGCCAAATATTTTATTTATATTTGATCAGTCCCATATGTGTAGCCAGTTAGAACAACAGCATCTTCGTATTGTATGTGCACTTTTGGATTTGCTATCTTTTTGACTCTCTGTACACCTAACTTTGTGAATTCTTTTCTTCTGTGAAAGAAATGTAGACTCTGTAGAACAGACTAGAGTCAGTAAAGGTAGACTCTTCAACATAGACTCTGTCTATAATGGGGGAATTTTGCGAAATTTCTAGACAACTTAAATAGTACCTAAGCTTCTGAGGAATTTTTCAACTTGAATTTTTGTTTATATATTGAGAATTAGTTTGGCCTTTAATCAGTAATCTTTCTTTTGCATATGTGTGTTTGTGACATTTATTATTGTCCATTTGTGTTTCCCTGAGATGATGAATTTGCTGTATTTAATTTTAATTATTTTTAACTAATCTATTACTGACATGTAGAAACAGGTAACCAAACAGCATAAATCACAAGATTTAAAGATTCCTGAGTGCTCACAAATAGCCACGGAAGTAATTATCACCCTTCCAAGAAACAGCAGCTTCTCCTCTTGCCTCACTTCCTTCACATCTCCCCTTGGTGACCACTGTCCCACCTGGAGAGAAGACTTGGAAATTTTAGGACTTCCTATTGACACAATACAACAAGATGCTTTCTTTTTGTCTGAGTACTTCTGCTCTGCATTATATTTCTGAGGTTCTGTTGTTGCATGTGTTTATTTTCACTATCCTATCATACTTCAAGCAAAAATTTACTGATTGATACTGTCAGAAATGAGCATGGAGGTTTTCTTCAGTTTTTAAAAATCATGGATATTGTTATCATCAGTAATTTTTACGCCTGTGCTGTGGTTCACGTTAGTTAGCACACTGCTGAGTTGGACATCTCTGCAGGACTGGAGCTCCTGAGCTATAGGAAATACATATTTTACTTTGCTAAATAGTGGCAGTCTTCCAATATGCCATAAACTTCTTGCTCTTCTTTAGCAAAGTATGAGGTGTAGTTCAGTTACATCCCAGCAAACACCTGGGATGACTTTTTGAAAAAGTATATTTTGTAATGGTACTCTACTGTAGCACTGATATTTCACTTTTTATACCTTTGTTCACAGTTTGCCCAAAAGATACCCAGTTCATATCACTTCTCTTGAAAAACTAATCAATAATTTTCCCCTTTAATTCCTAGTGTTCCCAATTGTCCATCTAAACATTTTTATTTATAACTAGTGAATTAAAGTAGTGAACTAATTAATGCCTTTTGTTCTTTTTTACGAAATTGCCTGCTTTTTCTTATCAAGTTGTGGACATTATCTATTCTTAAAATAATTCTTTGTTGTTAATTATGCACACACACACACACACACACACACACACTCACACACACACCCCTTTTCCTACCTGTGGCTCCCTCTTTCATTCTCAGTGGCATATGTTGACAAATGCAAGTTTTGCATTCTAATATAGTTCTTATTTTCATGGCTTATGATTTTTTTATCCTATTTTTGTGCACTGTATGGTCACAAAGACACTCTCTTGTTATCTTTTTTCTTTTTTTTTTTTACATTGAGGTTGCCATTCTCCTGGCTGTAGCTGAAGAAGTCCCTAATGCGTTTTTTTATACCGATATCCAGTGTATCTGTACTTTTGTTTTGTGATGCTGGGGATAGAACCAAAGGCTTCATGGGTATTAGAGAAGTGCCTGCCACTGAGATACACGACCAGTCTCACAATATACGTTTAATTATTAAAACATTGCTTTCCCCCAATAGTCTGTGACACCATCTTTTCATGTATTAAGTATCTGTAGGCATTTTTTTAAACCTTCTATTATGTTCCTATGGGATATTTGCTGCTCTTTCATCACTAACCTATGGAATTAAATACTTCAACTTTAATATAAGTTGTGATGGTCTATTCAAGAAGTCCTGCAGTTTTATAATTTAAGCGATTTTTGAGTTATTGCACTCCCATTTATATTTTATAGTCAGCTTACCAAAATCCACAAAAAAATAGAAGGGCTTTGATTTTTATTGAGACTGCTATAAAACTTGTAAATCAATTAGGAAGCACTGATGTGCAGCCTTGATTTGCCCACCTTGGGAGCAAAGTATGTTGCTGTGTGAATTAGGTCTTCTTTCATATTTCTCCTCAACATTTTGCAGTTTTCAAAGGAAAGGTGCTTCACAGCTTTGGCTTTCTTTCTACATATTGGATATTTTTCACTTTACTGTTAATGAGATTTTAAAATCACATGTCTTCTTCTCTCATTTTAACAGTTTGAAAGGAAAAATTGTATCATATGCAAACAATATCTTGATTATTTATTAACGTACATTAATTAGACATCATAAGTTTCATTGTGACATTTTCAGCCATGAACATAGCATATTTTGCATATATCTTTTCACCATTCCCTAATCTGTCTCCTTTTCCCTCCCTCTTCTTCCCTTCATCTTTTCTCATATTCTTGCTTCTACTTTCATGTGGTCTTTTTCTATGTGATAGATCTTACCTATGGAAAATGATGTGCCACGTGTCTCTCTGAGTGTGGCTGTGGAACGTGATGATCTTCAGTTCCACCCATTAAAATTACTTTTGAATTATTTATTATTAGTGTACCAGGATCACTTGGTATTACTTATTTTGACATATGTATCAATCTCTCTAAATTTGCTTATTAATTTTGATAGGATAGATATAAAATTATATATATATATATATATATATATATATATATAATTTTTTTTCAGAGTTTAGAGTGTTAATACTGAAAGCATGAAGAGTAGAAATCAAGGTGGAAGAGCTTGAAGACTAACTGTCCCTTGAAGCATTTTGCATGTTTCAGGAACATTTATCTTCTCTCACTGCTCGAGAAATGTGCAGTCCCCAGTGCATGAGGTAGGACAGTCTTATTCATCTATTATAATGACAGAGCTAATTACCATGAAGGACACAAGCAAACACCAGAACCAGATTTTCCTACAACACACAATATTTTTATTTCTAGGTTTGATTCATAATAAAAAAGCTATTTTGGTGGAAAACTTGAAGTATAACAGCTCCTATTGCTTATGTCCATTTTAAGTCAATTAGTTTGATAGACTGCTTTGTACCAAAGCTTACCATTACTAACCTGGTAGCAAATTTCCTGCTTATGACTTTAGCAAATCTGCAGACTATGAGTAAAAAAAAATCTCATTTTTGCAATAAGACACAGAATTGTGAAGCATTGAATCATAATTTTCCAGTTGATAATCATTAATTAATTACTCAATTAATTAATAATCTTTAGAATGGCTTGACCTTCACTGGTTAGAATCACTTATGCAAATAACAAATATTAATGTCAAATTTGAGCTGGTGAGTAAATAATTGTGAATAACTGAATAGAGTATAACAGATTTTTGTAATATTTTTGTAATATTTTGAATCACTCTTACTGCAATAGCCAATTTGCCAGATTATTTGTGCATTTATTGATACATGGGCTATTTCCAAATGCAGTGATTTTCCTTTTGTTTTGTTGGAATAAATGGGTGATGTCTATATATTTTCCTTGCTTTCTATCACTTCACTGATTTTACTACTTGATCATATTCAACATAAACAATATTGCGTTTTTAAAAAATTGGTGTAGGAGAAGAAAATGTAGTTAGTGATATTTGTACCCTTGAAATCTGCTTTTCAGGAAGCAGGAAATGAAGTTGATATAAGTTGTTGATTAGAACTTACACTCTTGCTCAGCTGGTATGCAAAGGCAGTAAATGTCAAGGTACTACTGAAAGCAATGAACTTAATAGCCACATACTAGGATGACATTAACTACGATAATATTACAAATGAATGTAGGCTCCTGTGGAAATTTGAGTCTTAGAGTTTGAAAGGTAGAAATAAAAGACTTGCTAAACTTCAAGAGGTGGAGATATGATGGCCACTGACCCTCGAATCAGCAGACCTTGTGTAAGCCTCATTAGCTTCCTATTGCATTTGTACCAGCATGATGAAGTGAAGTTGGTTCATTACACTTTCAGCAAAGGATAGGATGGAACATAAATTCAATGTTAGATGTTAATGTTTACATCAACAGTGAAAATCTTTCCACAGCTATCTCAACTTTGAGAAACAAGTCATATAAGCATTTCTTTTAATTTCTAGGTTCCTTACAATACATGTAATTTACATTTGCATAAGAATGATACATATTTATGGGATCACAGACTCTCCCCAATTTCAAATTTTGTACCTTGTCTTATTATATAACATGGCTTTAAAACAACTGTCATTACTTCCTTCAGGACTTGGAGCATTACTGCATCAAATATTTTTAATATCATTTAAGTTTTATTGCCAGATACTTTCCTTAACAGTGGTAATACATAAAGTATGGACTCATGATGCAAATTAGAAAAATGAAATTATTCTGATTATAGCTTTTTGAGAATACATTTTTTCCTTTGGTACTTATTAAAATTTCAAATATTCTGTGTTGCATTTATGAAATTATATACATATATTTATAATGTCAATTTTATTTTTGATTGACATATATGAATAGTATAGATTAAGGGGTCCAGTTGGATGCCTTTTCAGTGAGCGGTGACCAAATCCCATCTCTCTCTACCTCCCCAATCTCATTCTCAGATGCTCATAATCTACATGGTCATAATACATGACCTTCATGTAGTCTACATGAAGGTCAACATTTTTTTAAGCTTCCACACATGAAAGCAAACCTGTGGTACTTGTTTTACTGTGTTTCGCTTATTTCATCTGTATGTTCTTATGGTTTTACTGAAAATGACAGAATTTCTTTCTTCCTTATGGCTGGATAACATTTCATTCTGTGTGTACACTAGTTTATTAAATAGCTCAAGGACTGCAGGTATATTAATAGGTTTCAGAATGCCTCTTTCTCTTTTGCATGCATTATATATCATGTTTCAAGAGGAACTTGTTCTAACATCCAAGTGAAATTGTTAACTTCATGATTTCTCCCTACATTTGATCAGTTGTTACTTGATGTATTTCAAGACTACCTGGTTAAGTACATACGTTCATGGTAGATAAAGTAGGGTATCTGTTGTGCTCTTTTCTTTCTCATTGTATACATACCTAATATTAATTTCTTCCAGAAACAATTTTGCTTTAAAATCTTTCATCAGATACTGTGTCAATCAGTGCTAGTAGAGAAACAGATTAAATGCGAGATGTACAAATATATGAGGGTTTGAAAGACAGGCTTACAGAGGCTGCCTGTGGAGCCCGGTCTGGAAGAATGCAGAAGGGCTCTGTGTGTGGGAATTCAAAGATCCAGTCGCAGCCCTGGAGCTTCCTGCAGTGCCTCAGGTGAGTCCACATCAGGAGGCTGAAGAGTTTGTACGGAGCCAGGAGAGGACATCCCAGGCCCAAGTGAAGGTGAGGACTGGAGGCCTCTGGAGAAGCAGAAGCAGCCTCTGTCCTCCGTTCCCTGTATGCCATTCAAGTGACAGGCCTATGGGCAGATGCCACTCATTCAGGGTGGGTCTCCTGTCTTTAGTAAATCCTTTTGTTCACACCCAGAACTGTGCTAACTCAATTTACTTGGGCAATTCTCACTCACATTGACACAATCAGTGAACTATCACAGACACTAAAATTTGACCCTGCTTTTTGTTTACAATGGTGCAGAATATCTTTTACTACCCTTGACTGTTACTACTACACATTTGTGGATAGCTGCCTCTTTCTTCTCCTATCAAGAAAATGTGTAAGCACAGCTTCCCATCCTAGTGTTTATTGGCTCCTGCAGCTATTCCTTGGCTTATCATTGATGTTCAAATTTTCTTTTCTTTTTTTAAAAAAATGTATTTAGTACAGGGTCTACAGGGTCTAACTACACAGACTGGACTTGTAGTGATCTTCCTGTTTTCAGCTTCCCAAGCACTGCCATCACAGGCGGGCGCCACCACACCCAGGCTCACTCGGGGTCTCAGAGCGCCCTGGGTATGGAGTTGGCATGGCATGGCATGCCAAGGATTGAACCCCAGTCCCTACATCTGCCTAAGGAGGTGCATTAATCCACTGACCTATCAGCTGGCTCTGATGTTCAAATTTTTATTCTTTATCCTCATCTATTCAACACAGCTGTGAGATCCTGTTAACACATAAGCCACAACAGGTCAGTCTGCTGCCCCAATCCCTTTCATTAAGAGCAATAGTCAACACCTAAAAATTTCAAAAACATTGTAGATATTACTGTATGGTTTTGTAAAATTTGACATATGCATGATAATGGAACCACCACTACACTCGAGATACAACTCTGTGAGATAAAGCCTTCTCCTATGCCCTTTTTGCTTAGCCCTTTCTGTGTCTGGTCTTTTTCTTTATAGTTACGCCGTTTCCAAACTGGCCTACTGGTAAATCATGTAGTATGCTACCTTTCAATTTTAGTTCTTTTCACTTAGTATAGTTCATTTAAGATCAATCTATACTGTTATTTTAGTAAATCATTCCATTTTATTTATTTATTTTGATTACATGAGTGTAGCACAGTTTTTTATCCAATTGCCCTCAGGTGAGGGAAAGTTGAGCTGCTTCCACTTTTTGATGATTATGAACAAAAGTCACTCTAAACATTTACATAAAGGTTTCTATGTGAGCATATCTTTTAATTATTCTATGTGTAGGAACATGACTATTTGGTAAGCATACAGTCCACTTTATAAGAATCTCAGACTCTAAGTTGTTCCATTTTGCATTCTCACCAACAATGTATAAAGTTTTAGTTTTTCATCTTTAGCAGTACTTGGTATTGTGAGGATTTGTAGTCATTCAATCTAGAAGTTAAAAGAACTCGGTTGACAATTTTGTTTCCTCAGTAACTAATTAAGTAATAGCATTATTTAATTTTATTTGCCTTTAAATTTTTCCTGATAAGGGGCCTGTTCAAACAGTTTTCACATTTTCTTAATCATTTTTTCTCTTATTAAAATTTGGAGCTTCTTTCTATGTTTGAGATATAAATCTCTGACCAAATGGTTTGCAAATATCATTTCCTTGTGTAAAGCTTTTCTTTTCATTCCTTTGACAACATTCCTAACAACAGAGATTCTTAATTTTGTTACAGTTCATTTAACACTTGTTATGGCTTTATTATTATGGCTTTTGTGACAGAACAGCGTAAAAATACACACAGCAAATAAAATCTTCTATATGTCTGTTTTTCTGTCCGTCTGTCCATCTGTCTGTCTCTGTGTGTGTCTGTCTATCATGTAAGTGTGTTCTGTTATCTATAGAAAGAGGGAGATTTATTAAAAGAAGTTGCCTTTCCCAATGTGCAAGCTGACTCTGATAGTTCAGAGTTTGTATGGTAGACTGCGATGGAGGCGAAGGCTTGAGCCAGGACACACACTAGGCATCGGTCTAGAGAATTTGCCTCTTCTTCTGCCTAGTGTATAGAAATCTGATGTATGTTGGTTTTAGACCTTGGATTTTGAAACCTTACTAAACCTATTTATTTGTTATAAGTTTTCTTACTGTTTTAGAGATTTTGTACAAAGAGATCATATTGCCTGAAAATATTAACAGGTTTATATAACTGGGCACTTTCTGTTTCTTTTCCTACACCTACTCTACTCTTTGGACTTTCGTTTATAACAGTATTTTGAAATGGTTTCAATGGATATGCTGACCTCATTCTTTGCCTTCTTTAGTGATTTGTCCCATCCCTGACCATGTCATCAGGACTGGTGTATCACAGGGCATGGAGGTAGAGTTATCTCTTTATAAGATTCTCTTCTTTGTAAGATTCTCTGCTGTACTAATCTCAGTAACATTTTTCTAGTAGGCATTCAATAATTATTTTAATAAATTGCATTGTTTTTGGTTTTTTCTCTTGAAGTAGTTTTAGTCAATATTATCTTAATTTTTGGTCTGTGAATTCTGATGCTCATGATTACATCAAACATTAAAGACCAGGTGTCCTCCTCCTCATCTGCCTCTTCCTCCTCCTGGCCCTCCTGGTCTTCCTGGTTCTCCCACTTCTCTCTCTCTCTCTCTCTCTCTCTCTCTCTCTCTCTCTCTCTCTCTCTCTCTGTCTTTCTCTTTCTCTCTCTTTCTGTCTCTCTCTCCATCTCATTTCTAAATAAAAATATTAATTCAGAAATTTCTAAATAGATACACAGAATAGTGCTTGTCCTTTATGCATACTTTTTCCAATGTAAAACAATATTAGCTTATTAATTCATGGTCAGTACCGTTAAATTTACTCCCTACTGGATGATTCTGAAAGCAGTCTCAAGCGTTATACCTGATGGGTTTGCATCATAGCCAGTTAGCAAAGCTGCTACTGTGTGTTCAGAATTTCCTTCCATACCAAGTTCCAGGTAGTGTGGTCCATAGGAGATGTGTGTGGAGTTTGGAAGAGGGATATGAAGGATGGGTCATGTTTGTTTTATGCTTGGTGTGCCTGTTGCAGGTATTGATATGCTGCTGCTCTGACATGTCACGTGTAGCTTCTGTTACAGACAGCAGTGAGGCTTGTGGTTCCTTGCTCTCTGTACCATTCCCCTTTAGTTTCTCCTATTTCTGAATTAGGGAACGTGTAACCTCATCTGATTGTGTATTCCTGCAGTACACCTCATCCCTGAAGACAAAGGCCTAGAAATAGTGAAGGATCCACACAAGTTCCAGTCTGTCCACAAGCAGGGATTCTGGCTTCTTCTCACATATCGCAATTTTGTCCTTAGCCAACCACCCTGTGCATTTGCTTTCTAGCTACTTGCTGTAAAGACTGAATTCACCAGCACTAGGTGCAGAAGCAACAGCTGTGGGTGCAGCGTGCACCCTGTCCCCATGGCTGCGTCGTGTCCAGTTGCTGCAATAGTCCAAGTTCATGTCCGTGATTTTTATTTTACTTGTCCTGAAGCACCAGAGGGGGCAAATTCACATTACTTTCCTATCTTGCTATGCCATATATTATCTAATGAAATTTTACTGGTATTTTATCCTTCTGAATACTAATGATATTCATTGATAAATAAGAGCATAAGATAAACTATGATAGGTAAATGGTGAAAATCATTAGCCTATGTAAAATATTTTATTGACTTTTAAAAGTCATTTCTTGTTATATTTATTTCCTAATGATATTAACATTTTGGCCGAGGATGTGATTCTATACCTGTATGGGGGCAATTATGTTGATGGCGTGGTACAGAGGCACTTTGGTGCATTGATTTTGGCTGTATTTCTTGCTAAAATTTGCTGAAGATTGCTCAATTTGCTACTAATATTTGACTGCAAATTTATAACTCCTAGGAAAAGTAGATTATATCTGAAGCTTTTGACATACAGATTATGAAATTGTGTATCATTAAAAATAATTTTTAACTAAATTAGCTTATAATTACTAACACACTAATCAGTTGATCATTGTTCATGGAGATTAGGGTAAATGTTTCTTCTATAACCACAAGCTGAAGTAGTAATTTCCCAGTATTCATTTGTTCTTATCAATTTTCATAGCATGAAGCTGATGATTTATAGGAAAGCAAAAAAAAAAAAAAAAAGAGAAAACATAAAAGGAGAAATAAGAAATAACCTTTGGATAAAAGAAATATAGTCAAAGAATCAATCATGAAATTAGACTATAGCTCAAAGTTGAAATTAAGATTTTTGTAATCACTGAATATCATAATTTTGCCCAGTGTGAAATATTTATGTATACAAACAAAAAAGACTGTCACAAACATCTACTTGTTTTATAAAACATGCATACTTGTGAATGTATTGTGTTTGACTTTCAGTTACTAAAAGTAGTTATCTTTGTTTCATGACACAATTTAGATGGTTACCCTAAATTAATTTCTTACCATATGGCAAATGTGTTGGCTGTGGTAGCAGATGTTGACATTAATAGGTCCCCTCTTCATCTCTTCATGCACCTTGATATTTGCATCAGGTTGGCGTGGAGGAAGGAGACTACTCTACACTCTCAGAATTTTAGGATGGGAGTTCAAAGTCTGTAATACAAATATTTATTTTTCATCAGAGGGAGAAAATAGAAACTTCTTGGGAAACACTTTCTTGAGGTCTAGAAAATAAAATCCTGTATGGCAAAGTAAGATCATTCTTTTCCTCTAATATGCAGCCCTTATTAAATTTCTCATCCTATTTAAATTTATGAGACAACAGTCATATTATTAATTATGATTTCCACTTGCTGTATTTCAGGGTTAATGTAAATGTAATTGTTTCTAGCTTTAAATGAGGAAAGTAGGAATGTCAGCACAATTAAAAAGCCAACAAAATCCATTGACTCTTACTATTTGCCTGTATAACTCCAAACATACATTTTTAAAAAATAAAATATTCAAAATTTTTGTAAATATTTTTGTAATATAATTATTTCTGTTACCACAAAGGCACTTTAATAAATCATTTATTGTTAGAATGAATCTAGCTGTATATTCTATTGTTTATTACAAGAAGTTGGTGTTTAAGAGCATATTCTCTGGATGAATAAGCACACAATATGATTTTTTTTGTTTTGCAGTACTTGGGATTGAACTCAGGACCCTGCAATTGCCACACAGGTGCTTATTCTATAAAGCTATCTCTCTCTGCCCCCCACTATGATTTTTAAAGGGACTCAGATTTTATTTATAAATTAACTGTTATATAAAAGCATTAAAGTGTTATGATGTCAGTGTAACAATTTCAAATCCATTTAATTATTAAATTCTTCTAGGAGGGCTGGGAAAAATAGCTCAGTGGAGTAAGTGCTTGGCTGGCAAGCACAAGGTCCTGAGTTTGATCTCTGGTACCACAAAAAAAAAATCTTCTAGGAAAACTTCATGTGGAATTATAATATCCAATACCTTTTTGAATTTATTTTATTTTATTTTTTATTTTATTTTTTGATTTTCTGCCATTTATTGTTGTTCTTTATGTCATACTTCATGTTTGTGAATACAATCTAGGATTTTGTATCATTTTTCTCTACACAATATGGCATAGATCCAACCCACTGTTGATTAGTATTTTCCTATGTCACTTTTTTTTTTGAAAAGGATAAGATTTTATTTTATTTTTTTAGAAGTTATTTAATGTAATTTCTTTATTTTATACATAACAAAGCTGGACATGAAAAATTATACAAGATTTTATTAAAGCTATTTTTGTGATTGATTTTTGAACAACACATACTTTTCTTTTTTTTT
>NW_004524690.1:9714488-9726210 GCF_000260255.1 Octodon degus
TCGCTTGGGCTGGGACTGGTCCCGCCGGCACAGGGTAGTAGGAAGCTCTCCACACACTCACCGGACCTGGCCTAGGACTGCGTCTGGGGGTACCCGGAAGTCGGCTGAAAATCCTCTGGAATTTATTTTAGATTTTCAGTCTTAAAAGTTCTATAAAATTGAATACAAACATTAAGAATCCTTTGCCTCAAAGACAATATAATGTAAAAAATATTTTTCGTGTTGTTTCATAACTAAAACAAAGAACTGCAGCTGACAGAGTTTAGAAGTATACATGTAAACAGCTCTACATTTCTCTAATGTATTCCATTCTTCTTCACTTAATAATAGTAGAACTGAAGTCATTTGATAAGATTTCTTTGGAAAACACTCTACCAAGGGAAATACGTAGCTCTGTCCCTTCAGCTTCATCTTTAATCTACTCGCTGCTGTCTGTCTTCTATAGCTCATGACATGTCCTTCCAAGTCTCTCTCAAAGAAGGATTCCCAGGAGGAAAGAAAAATCAAAGAAGAGAGACACTAAGGATCCTATTTGCAAATGAGTTGCGTTCCCCCTTGGGAGAAAGGGAGACCTATACATAAGTCTGCAAAACGGGAATCAACGTGCAGACAGTGTGGGTAGCAATCATATTTATACCACAATTTGAAAGTTCAAAGCCATTATAGCCATTCAGTCACTTTGTAAGGTTAAGTTCCTCCTGTAGTAGACTAAAATGGAGCATATCATATCATAGCACAGCATAGTATAGCACAGCTCAGCAGGCACAGCTTGTATAATGTAATGTAGGGTGACGTAATGTAACATGACATAATGTTACCTAATCAATCTACGATCAATCTGGGATCCTTATAATAGCCAGCTAAACTCTTAGAAACTATTTAGGGCATTAGAAACTACACCCTTAAGGCCTCAGCTTACCACACACACACACACACACACACACACACACACACACCACTTTTCTTGCAAACATGAAATATATATATTTGTGTTTAGGACAGGGTGTACAGGGTCTCACTGTGTAGATCAGACTCATAGTTATCCTCTGTTTACAGCCTCCCAAGTGCTGGGATTACAGGCATGAGCCACCAAGCCCAGTCTCAATTGCCATTTTAGCATGCCCCAGGCACGGGGCCAGCACAGCAGGCCAGGGGATCGAACTCCCAGTCCCTGCATCTGCCTAAGCAAGCACTTTAATCCTCTGAGCTATTTGGCCAGCACATGAAATAAGTATTTTAGATAGTCTTAGTGAAGTTTCAGTGAATAGAATAATTTTAAATTACCTGATGTCAGGCAATTTTTAAAAATCTGGTGATTTCATTATGGACTATGAAGGTTTAACATTCAATCTGTAATGATGATGAAATCTAATCTGAAAATTTATTGTCTCTCTCTCTCTCTCTCTCTCTCTCTCTCTCTCTCCCTTGTTTCTTTATTTCTTTTTCTTTCTCCTCTCCTTTCTTCTCCTCCCTGCCCTCCCCCTCCTCTTCCCTCCCTTCTCTTCCTCCCTCCTCTCTTCTCTCTCTCTCTCTCTCTCCCCCCCTCTCTCCCCCTCTCTCCCTGTCTCCCCCTGTCTCTGCCTGTCAGGCTGTCTGTGTCTTCTTACTTTTTTACTGTCTCTTTTTCTTGCTTTGTTTCTATTTTTGAGAAAGGACCTCACTATGGAGCCCAGTCTGGCCTCAGACTTTCAGCCATCCTCTTGCTTCAGCCTCTCAAATGCTGGGATTATAGGCTTGTGCCACCACATCCAGTTTGAATTTTGGCCATTTATTTTGGTGGAAAACTTGGAGAACAGACTATCTCTTCATTATCAAATTTATTAATTTATTATTTAATTTTACAAGAAAATTAATAGAGGAGTTACACTGTTTATTACTCATGCAACTATTATATGTTGGTATTTTTGTTGACAGCTTACCCGATGCTGCATTTTATATAATAATGAAATCTCTCTTTCTCATCACAATTGTAGCTTTCTTCAAAAAGTCTAGAATCTAATGCACTGTGTTTATTTGCCACAATTATTGGTGTATGGGTATGTTTCTTCCTTTAAAAAGAAAGAAAACATATTACAAAGAGTACATTGATCTTTCTTCATTTTTAGAAAATGTGGAATCAATTTAAGTGTAATAGTTTTACTGCCAGTGAAAAATGGGCCTTATGTTCATCTTCCAATAACAAAAGGAAATGCAGTGACTATTGCGTAAGTGGTGGAGTTTATAAGGGGAATTTCTCTGCTGATCTATTGATTACAATTCAGAGTACAAGCTATAGGCTAGAAGTTTGGTTGAGTACTCATGGCTCAGAAGAGTTAATCATAGTTTATAAAAATAAAGCCAGAAGTTATGACATTATCAATTATTTCATAAGAAAAACAAAAATGATAATAGAAAACCTTTTATTCAATTGTCACTTACTTGAATTACTGTATTAAAACTTTAATTTCCTTGAAACATAAACTATATTGATCTCAATTAATTGACCAAAGCCTACAGAACAGTAACTATCAATCACCCCCACCCCACCTTCTCTCCAAGACTCTGATAGTTTCTATTCTCACTTGAGGACTTTTGCACTTAATAAAAGTCAGTTGGTTCCTAAACTGGTGTATGCTGGCTATGTTTTATAATTTAAAAATTTACTTATACATTATAAAATTTAAGCAGCATGTATTCTTGATAAGATCTGATGTAGTAAGCAAGTAAGAAATTCCCTGGGAGCATACAGAACTAAGCAAATGACTAGGGAAAGAATGATAAATCCAGGTGTGTACTTCACCAGATTGCTTCTCAAGTGACTCCATTTAAAGGAATCTAAATTTGTAATCACAGACACGGAGCTATGTTTCTTGTTTATGCCAGAAGGATAATACATATGCTGATCAGAAATCACGCATGCGTGGGCCTCAGCCCTATGGCACACGTTTGGCAGATGAATGCAGATTTATTTGTTTTGAGATAAAATAACATGTTTAAAAATGTAGGCAGAGATTTCTATATTATCTGTTCCTGTAACCATAGGTCTTGCTAGTTTCAAATAAAGTCATTTCACATATATTATTAACCTTAAAGTAGTTGAATTAATTTGAATGCTAAATACACTGAGCAGTGAGTTTGGAAATGTTTGATATGTAAGTGACTATGATAAGTAAATATTTCTGTTTTGAAATTTAAGTATGACTTTGAACTGCTTAGGATAGAAGAAATTTTCTATAAAAGTTCCTAATTTCACTTTGGAAAGTAAAGACTGAAATAAGGAAAGAAGACACTGTGAATGTACAATTTTAAAAATTGACACATGAAAGCCATTATTTTTCTAGCATGCTAAACTTTGAGTACTGATTCTCTTATCGCTAAATTTTCCTTTTCCCCTGTTACACATGCTATTTGTATTTTCAAATAAGAACTTTAAAGTATCTTCTTTTTTTCTTTTTTTTGGGGGCTCCGAATGCCTTCAGGGCAGGTTTGGCTGGCTGGAGTTGTGGGGATCGAACCTCAGCAACCTGAGCCTGACTGCTTTGTTGAAGCAACCACTTACAGAACTGAGCTAAGGGGCAGGCCCCCCTAAAGTATCTTCTATAGAGAGAATAGAAAATGCCACTTTCTGGATAGTTGATCTAAATTGAAGTTTTAGAAAAAAAATTAGTTCCGTTTTGGAAATTATTCACGATGCGAAATTTTTGGAAATGTGAAAATTTGGGAAAGTTCTATCATGTTGTTTTCATATAAAGGCTATCAGATCCAGAACCCGTCTCTGATAATTTTGTATGTCTCGGCCACAGATAGGCTACGGTCCTGACACTCTGGGATCTGACACACACGATCGCTCACAGCCAGGGAAGTATGCTTGCTTTATATATTGCTTCCACAGCTTTATGCTTTACGATTGTAGGAATTCAAAAAATTCTTTTCCACGTAATTTTTATTCAATGATAAGAAAAAATTTGGATGTGTTTATATCATCTATCATGAAATAGATTTTTGGAATTGTTTTATGCATTAGATTGTCCTATGACTTAAGTTCAATTGGATCGGTAGTTAACCTCTCCCTAGGACCAGTCATCTGCAAACAGCAGGAAGCAGGATGAAGACAGCAAGAGTGACAGGAGCCTCACGCTATCACAAAGAGGGTTTCTTCACGTTCTTAGGTCAGAGCGCCTAGAGTTTTGCACTACTGTTGATGGGAACTACAACTCACACTCTGCAGACACAAGGAACATTGTTTATGGTTTCATTTTATAATACTTGTAGCTTTTGAGGAACTTGGACCTACATTATCTTCTTGCCTTTTGCTTTTTTCCTATATATATTGGTTAGGAAAGTGGGATTAAGTGGATCACCTAAGGACACTGATTTTCAAAGAAGAGTTTGAAGCAAAGATCTTGCCCACAACAAGTCCAATTTTTACTCCAGGTCATACACATTCTTCTTCTATGCAATATTGGTGACATGATAGTTGAGCATATGGCTAAATCTCCAGGCATATGAACTAAGTCAATGCAGTTGTTACCACAAAACTCCACTCCTTGCAATCACAACAAGTGCCACGTGGCTACTTCTGATTGGATGAGCTTGGGGAAGCCATGTTGCCAGCAGCTGTGGGAGACCCAGTTTTGTCCATCTGGTGGAACTGCCACTTGAAATACTAAGTGTACTGTCATGCTGTACACACTGAAGAGGAGCACTTCACGGAGGAATCGCCAAGACATTAACCTCCACAACGCAGCCGCTGCCTTGTGCCACAGAGATAGAAATGTGGTGCACCTCCTCCCCACAGAGCTGGGAATGCCTTCCCTGTCTGGTCCAAAGATTCCACTGAAGGAAAAAATCAAGGAAGCAAGAAATTTGTAGTTTAAAATACCACTTATTTTAGTCAAGTTTTTGAAGCAGTAAATAAGAGAAAAGAGGAGGACAAAACTATATTTTCTCCTTGGCCACCACTCTAAAACTCTACTTTCAGCTCTAGCCATGAAGAAAGATACTGAGGATGTCAAAATTTAAGAGCTATTTAGAGTGTGAGGTACTTTCCCTATATTTTATAAATAAATTTGTGTTTGGAAACTTGAACTATATTTTATTATGGGCTTATAACACTTTGTTGCTGAGGATCAAACCCTAGTCCCTGTGCTTTCCTAAGTAGGCGCTTAGTCTGCTGAGCTATCTCACTGGCCTGACAAGGATATTTGAGTTTAGTTAAGCACTTTTGTGCTTTTTTATATCCCATGTCAGAATGACCTATGGGATTTAATCCCTCTCAAAAGACCTAGTCTAGCAGGAAGATAAGGAACATATAGAAATTCAAATACAATATGAGAAATAAGAAATACTGTAGGAGAGATACACGCAATACTTTGGAAATGTAGACAGGATGATCAGAAGAGACAGTTGAAAAACTTCAGTGATGGTAAGATAGATTTGTCCTGTTCAGTTTTTTTTTTTTTTTTGTGCTCAAGTTTAGAAGAAAGATTAATAAACCCAGTACATGTTTGTCTACCAGGAAATAGAAAGATATACATGTTTTTGATAGGGTAAGAATCTATTTTTTGGTAAAACTTCCCAAGTAATGTTTTCATTTTTAGAAATTTTTCTTATGTTCTGGGAAAAAAGTAAGGGAATGTGTATTAAGGAAAAAATAGAAAAATATATTGATAAGCATAGAAGTTCTAATTCTTTGTTACAGAATTTTAAAAATTTTGACTGACTTTGCAAACCATTATTGCCTTTCTTGCTGACGCATTCAAAGTATACAGAAATATTCAAAACATTTAAAAATGCAAAATGATGACAGCTTGGCAAAACAAACATTCTTTCTGCTCTTCCCCAGAAAAAGTCACTGCAGCCTCTCTCTGTGGGAGATTGTCGCATTGGTATTCAGGCTCATCCTAAGTGAAAGCTGTAAGCACACTTAGGAAGGGACAGTGGCTCACCATAAGGCTCAGTCAGAGAAAGACAAAATGACCAGGAGCCAAGGTACATAATTAAGCTTGCTGAACCTCCTGGTCTCACTGCTCAGCAAGGTTCTTCTTCCCCACTGCGGTCAGCAAATTAATTGGATAGAGAAAAATAAATATTTAGAATCACACAGGAGCGCGCCACAGGCAGACGCTCAGCACTCTCTCTCACATGCACCGCTGGCTTCCCCGGCCTCCGGTGTCCTCCTAGGCCTGTGCGCTTTTCCCTCTGCTGTCTTGCTTGAGCTGGTGGCATCCTGGAAAGCACTTCCTAAGCCTGGGTCTTGTCTGCATGTTGAACTTTCCCAGGAGAGCCAGCGCAGACGCTGCTGTTTGTCTCCGCCTGGACTCCCCTCCAATAACCGGTTTGCTCCTTTCCGAAGCTCAAGGTCTGGGGAGGGTGGTAAGGCGAGGTAGCTGCACCACCTCAGACTCCCTGTCCTAGTTCCCTCCTCTTACAAGACTGTGACAGTGCTCATGCCGCCCCCTCTGCCCACCAACTGACCTCCACCTGGACAAGCCGGGCACAGCCAGGCTGGCCCTCTGAGAAGCTTTTTCAGTTTCCCAAGATCTTGCTTCAGATTTGTTCAAGTCCAGGTCCTTCGGATCCACTCCTGGGTCCTTACCTTTGCCTGGTGACAGGCTCCTCTTTGCTTACGCACAGTCTTGGAAACGGCTGCTCCCTTGGAATAGCTGCTTCTTGGAGATCGGGGCTGCAGGATGGTGAAGTCACTGCCTCGGCCTTGCTTGACTGTGAATAGCAGCTCAGGTGGCTTTCTGTCTCCCTGTAGCAAGACCGTAACCCCGCAGCGATTTTTAACGAGCTCTTGCATAAGCCGGAATCTCTTCTCCAAGCGCAGAATCATGGTAGGTGTCAGGGATCTAGTGAAAATGAAGTCTTATTCACTAGCATGTATGTTGATAGAGAAGATGCAATGCTAGAGTCTTTTGTGCTTCCTTATTCCTGGTGAAGTTTTCATTACTAAGAAAAGACCAAAACTTGCCTGGATTGTACCTAGTCTAGAAATAAAACTGACACTGGTGCTGTGTTTACTGATACCCAGTCTGTTTGTTCAGGCATTTATCTTGGAGGCATAACTGGCAGGATTCCTGGAGGTGGAGTGTATAGACAGTGTTCGCTAAGGATATGATTGCGGAAGTAATTCCATGTAACAGAAAGAGAGGTAGAGATGACTTCTAGTACGATCGAAAGGGAACAGATTTAGACCTCGAAATTTTTTTTCCTTGTCCTTTTAATTTTTTTTAAGCTTATTTACTTATTTATTTTATTAATTTATTGAGAAAAAATTGCAACGTGTCAACTTCAAAACAGGTTGCTAGGAGAGTTAAAACAATTGTTTAAGTTTATTTAAAGGAGAGTATAAAAATAACAGGTAAGCATTGGAAATGATGCCTTTAAAGAAGAAACAAAAAACCCTGTTGAGGGACGGGAGAAGATGAAAGGTAGTCAGCTGTAGTTGCTATGTTGCACATTGCTGTCCTCAATGTAGTTGCTCAGATTACAGATATTAGCATATAGTATTGGTCAAAGAAATATTTTTTTACATTAAGAAAATAATTTAATATTTGGTAATATAGATAGACATATTCATTAACAATGGAAGGAAAAAGACATAGCATTTAATTATAGGAGAGAATAATGGTGAATTATAGAAAAAATAATACAAAGATTGTATAACTCTTAGCAAATACATACATTTACACACCTTACAGAAAATCTGAATATATAGTCAATTGAAAAGTTTCAGGGGCTGGTGAGATGGCTCAGTGGTCTAAAGCACCTACTTAGAACAAGCTAAGCTAAGCAAAGCACAGGGACTGTGGTTCAATCCCCCAGCACCACATGCCAACCAGCCCCGCCCCCTGGTGGGCTGAGCTGGCCACACACACACACACACACACACACAAAAATAAAATAAAAACACTTAAAAAAAAAAAGAAAAGAAAAGTTTCAGCAGACAAAGTTAAAAAATAAAAGGATAGAAAGCAAGTTTAAATATATCTGCCGGTCAAAGAAGTAATTTTAAGCATTAACTGTTACCTTCAAAAGGCTGATAGAAATTAGTAGTACTATCATCTTAGCTATCCTGTGTATATACTTACGTGGTTTTTCCCTTTCCTTTTTTTCCCTATCTTTTCTCCTTTCCCTCATCCCAATTATTTATTCCTTATGTTCAGTTTCTTTCCCTCTTACTATATTCTGCTGTACCTGAATTATTTATTAATTCAGGTCCTTACACTAGGGAGACATTACAATGTTTACACATGGGGGTCTGATTTCTTTTACTTAGGAGTACAGCCTCTGGTTGCATCAATTTACCTACAAAAGCCTCAAGTTTGAAGGGTTAATGTTTTAGCTATTTGATCAGTCTTACATGCCTGTATTTGGTAGTCTGAGCAGCAAATTTGATAATAACAGTATGTAATATAACAACCAATGTCGACTTCCCATTCTTGCTTTGAAATTCTTTACCACTTTTATTGTCTTACAGTGCTTCATTTTTGACTTTGTTCTTGTTGTTTCTGTTTATTTCCTCTTTTTTCTAAAGAAATAGATTTAGAAACAAGAATTGAGATTTAGAGATGCTATATTTGACACAAGATAAAATCCAAGAGACATTCAAGTTAAATTGCCAAATTAAAATATGCACTTAAAAAAAGAAAACAATTTAAAAAAGGGTCAGCCAGATAGCTCAGCAGACTAAAGTGCCTGCTTAGACAAAGTGCAGAGACTGGGGTTCGATCCCTAGTGTACCATGCCAGCCCTTCCCCCCCCCAGGGCACACTGAGAGGGTGATTGAGTCTGGACATGTTGGTGCGTGCCCGTAATCCCAGCACATTGGAAGGCAGAAAGCAGGAGGATCACTACAAGTCCGATCAACAGAGTGAGACCCTGTACTAAATACATAAAAAAATAAAATCTGCACTTAATTATTATACATAACATCACTCCTTTCCTTTGTTTAAAGAAGAGAAATCTGAGAGCATACCTCACATTTACTGATTCTGTCATGAGGTATTGGTAAAGGCAACTTTCCTCCATCAGTCTTCTCATTGTTGAGGCAAGATGCTCAATGCCCACAAATTAAGGGGGAAAGATATATTTAGCTCACATTTTGTAAAGGTTTTGGTTCATACTTGGCTTGTTCCCAGGCAGGGTGATTGGTAGAGGGGCATCACAGAGGAGAACCAGTTCATGGCAAGCAGAAAACAATAAACAGAAGCAAGAACGTAAGGGATGGTCACAGACCCTTCCATCCCTTACATCTTGTCTAAACAACTTAGGGCAGTTAGCACTCATACCCTTAATCCCTATGCCCTTGACCCTGGCACTGCACTATAAAGCAAGTCCAATTCACACACTTTAGATCCAGCCACCTCCGAAGAAACCCCATCTATGACTGCTTGATATTTTGAGGGAACATTTAAACACAAACCATAGACAAAACTGGAAAGAACACAAAACAAATTCACAAAGTTTCTGGAAGGTTCTCAGAAAAGGAGATCATTATAATAGTGCTAACATTAGTTTGAATGTCTTTATTTGCTTGCCCTACTCATAGATTTTTAAGTTTAAATTTTCAAATAAGAGTCATTTACAGATGATTATGTGGTTAAAAATAAAATTTATCGTTAGTTAATCATATATCCTTATTCTGCCTCACCATAAACAACATAAAGTACATCAATAAAGATTTTCAAGTAAATATTCACAGAATTATATGTGCCTAAATTTATTTGAATAGTTAGGCTACATGCTGATTTTCTTTATAATACCTATATTCAGGGTATAGGAGGAGAAGTTCTTTGGGGGTGATCAATTTTTTTGAGCAATACAATTTCAGACACTATTTTCACTATGATTGTTGAGATGCCTGTCATTCCTCTAAGTTTTAGGTATTTACCCTTCTGTTTTCATCTCCTAGACCTTAGATTGAATGTTGTGATCAAATGAGAGCTCTAGTGTCCCATCTCTCACTGTCCCACACCACTTCTGTAGCCTAATCAAAATGTGGCATTTTTTTTTCTAACACACAACCATATTTTTCTCTCCTCATGACACCTAATTTGAAGGTGGCAGACTGGAGAATGCACTGTCCTGTGACAAATTTGTTTGCCATGAATTGATCCCTGTTCCTCACAGAGCAGTATGCAAGCTTGGTATCTTGCAACCTACCATAAATCACATTTTACTTTTTTGCTCATAGACTCACTGAGAGCTGAGGGGCAATGTGGAGATGGATGGGGGCCAGTTCCTCACTGTCATCCATCGCTGCTGGTAATTGATGGATAAGATAGAATACTTGTGAGTTATGATGTCTTTTGTTTGCTTGACTTGTTCTGTGCTGAGGACTGCAATGCCTACATCATAACATTTAGGTGTTTACTTCTTGTAGTGCAAAAAAAAAATTACGTAAGTCATAGAAGCATAGCACAGTATTCAGGAGCTATAAAATTTAGCCTGTGAAAAAACTATGACTTCTTTTAGGTTGGTGTTCAGCAGATAATATCCTACGTGGCTACAGAGTATGCACACAAGTAAGCCTGACTCCAGCTTGATACAGGGCAAGATTCTCACTCCATACTTGTTAAGAGATTGGGGAGGGACTTCACAATAGTCTTAGACAATAGAGTCCTTTGCTCACACCCCACCTACCCCAAATAAACTTTTGAAATGCACAAGCAAAATATATTGTGCTTATATTATTATGAAAATGCACTTTTAAAAAAGTAAGCATAAACCATAAGAGGAATGGAAAAATCATTATTTGCTGTTTGACTAATCTCAAGTACAACTTTATTCTCATGCATTTTAATCTAATTTTATTATTTTAACTTTTAAAGAAGAAAGTACAGTCAAGTACACTGACAGTACTATCATGAGTTAATATGGATCTAGCATCTATAACATTCAAGTTTGCAAGTTATGTTTCAATTATAAGTTAAATATTTCTACTGTTAATATTAACACATCAAAGTTTTCACTGACCTCAGAAATGAAACACAAACTTGCAACATAAATTAGGAGGTGGTAGAGTCTATAACAGTAAAGCCATTAATTATTTACAAGCATGAAATGATAGTGCTGGCTATAAAAATATGTTAAACTTAATGTCAAATAAGCTTCCAAAGCATAGTCTAAATAGAAGAGTCTATTCAAGTTCAAGAAGAGCCTTTAAATAGCATACTAAGACACCCGCCACTGGATGCCCTTTATCTGGTCCTTTATCTGAAAAAGGATAAATAATCCAAATACCCAAAGCAAAGTACTATAAGCTCTATGAAGAAAGACTTATTTTCAGGAAAAGGCTGTCATTATTTATGTGGGATAAATATTCATGAGTGCTCTTTGTACTCATTGTTAATTAATCTGTATCATGATATTCAGGAAGACATGTCAGTACTCTGACACTGTTTGTTTAACAATCTTGTTCTCAATAATTATAATAACAACAATAACAAAAATCAAATGTTCACATGTGAATAGATTCAATTTTATTCCAATCTTTAAATTATTTCACAATAGCCTGATATTGTCATCCCATGATATACTTTTTGGAGTGTACTTACAGGAAAAACATACATGTGAATGTGGGATAAATTTAGCATAAATTCCATACATATAAATCTGCTAAAATGTAAGCTACATGAACTCAAAGTCATTCAAAGTTGTACACAAAGCTGAACATAATTATCATGAATAATTAATGCTTGTCAGCCTTGTATGATTCCCCCCATTCTCTCCTCCT
>NW_004524690.1:9726376-9727464 GCF_000260255.1 Octodon degus
GAAATTCTGGATCCCAAGACTTAGTCTTTTCTTAAACTTCGCTTATTTTCATATATTTTTCTTTTCTTTTTTGCCATAATGTCATATAATTATGAAAAAGGTGAATTTGTTAAAGAGAGAGCAACATTAAAAAATCATGATAGGTTCTATAAAACTATAAAACATAGCACTATTTCAGTGAGCTTCAATTTTTGAAAAACAGTAGAGTGAGCGAGCTATAGTAAAATGACCTGTGAGTTTTCCCAATAGTGAATGGTAATCATTAGAGGACAGGATGAATTGACTATGGTCAAAAATATAGGATTATCAACTCCTTTAAAATAGTCACCATAGACAGTAAAAAGGAGGAAATGCTATGAACATAGCTCATGTAAATTTCAGCAAAATACTTGACAAAGCCATATTTGATAGTACAGTGGGCAAGATAGTGAGCTATGGCTGAGAGAGTCACCCAAGCAAATCTGTGACTACTCAGAGACCAGCTTTCCTGCTTGTTCAGCGCTGGTTTATTGTTATTCTGAAGAAATCCCAGCATGGCTGTGCGTTCATGTCCTCAGCCCTGACATACTCCTTCTCTTGTGGCACGGTGATCAAAGAAAGCTCTGGGGACTAGCTAGCAACATAAAGTCAGAGTTGGGAAGAGGGGATTGAAGAGGAGGACATGTGAGAAAGACTCATTCTTCTCTAAATTTATTCTTTTGTGGTTCACATTGTTATTTGAAAAAAATTAGTACTTTTTCCAGGGCAGTCAATGTTTTCTTGAACTGAGTTATAGAATATTTAGTGCAAACAGTGTGTTCTAATGAAGCTGACTTTGTGGTAGATTTTAGGTAACATGAAAAAGTCATCTGTTGCTGAACTTTGAAGAAAGAGGAAAATATCAAAAAATCAGATAGCCTTCCATAACTTGAATGCTTTTAAAAGACCAATTTGGTATACAATTAGTTTTTAATAAATTAAAATTTTTGATAGCAAATCTTATGTCCAATTGAATAAACATTTTATACTAATATGCACAAGTACTTATTTATTGATAAAACCTACATAACTACTTTGATTCATTAAATATTTTATTAATTTAATGATAT
>NW_004524690.1:9727564-9729001 GCF_000260255.1 Octodon degus
TATTAATGAATAATATTTTTTTACCCTGAAAAAGTAAGTAAACTGAGTTCAGTAGCAGCAAACTAAAGACAAATGTAATAAGAAAATAAGGGAGGAAGGAAGGAGGGAAGGGAAACCACCTCAAAGTGAGACCAAAGCATTTGGCATACACTGTTTTTATAGATAGTCACATTGGATTCTAATTTTTAAAAATCTTTTAGTTATTATTTTATTTGGCACAGGGTTTCACTAAGCAGCTCTGACTAATAGGTATCCTCCCATTTTCAACCTGCACAGTGCTGAGATTATAGGGGTGCACCACCACACTGGGGTTTCTTTCAGTGGCCAGCACAGAGCCTGGAGTTCCAGAGCCGGCCCGGCATGCAGTACTGGGGATTGAACCCTGGTCTTTGAGTTTGCCAGGCAGGCATTTACACTGCCAAGCTATGTTCCCCAGCCCTCACATTTGATTTTACAATAAAATATTCCTTCCTTTTAAACAAAAATAATTTCTAACCCGAGTTAATGAGAATGAGTAACATTCAATGAATTTATGAAACTAATGAGGCATAAAAGCCATAGTGTGCAAAATGTTAATATAGGGCCAGGGAGTTAGTTCAGCAGTCTAAGTGTCTGCCTGGCAAGTGTAAGGACCCGGGTTCAATCCCTGGTACTGTATGCCGTGGCAGCCCAGTGCTGGCCACCTCTAATCCCACTGCTGGGAAGGCTGTGACAGGAGGATTACTACAAGTTTGAGCTGCAGATTGAGACCCTGTACCAAAAGAAAGAATGAATGAATGAATAAATAAATAAATAATTGATTAAAATAAAATGAAATAAAATTTTAGTACAGATTTTTAAAAATGTATTTTAATACAGGACTTACAGGGTCTCACTACATAGGTGAATCCCACCATTCCCAGTCTTGGTCACTGCCTCAGCATGCCCCAGGGCAGGGCCAGTACTGCATACTGGGGATTGAACCCTGATTGCTGTGCTTTAGTCCCCTGAGCTATCTGGCCAGCCTTAGTATAGCTATTAAAAACAAAAAACAAAAAACCTTTTAGTCAAATTTTACCAAGCCAAGAACTAGCATGGTTAAGTTGAATTGGAATTGTCTGTGGGCTTTTATTTCCTAAGCCAGAGGCTGAATAAAGAAGTAGATTGTATGTTCAATTGAATTCAAAACCACGTGCAAGTCTTTCACCTTTGTACTGACATAGTTTGGTCAGGTGGGCTAGCTGTAGCTTGGTTTATAAAAATTCTTCATGACTACCCCAAGACTCCATGGCTTATGTAGTGTTCCAGCCTTTCTGATGACTAAACTAGAAGTCGGCAGGCCACCATGAAGTCTATATTCCAGTGAAGAGGCACACAGAGCTCGGCCAGTGCGCCGTTAGGACCGCTGCTTTGGACTCAAAGTCCGAAAATGCCGCATCAGTAATAACTGTTAAAGGA